>NC_140169.1:6607299-6866952 GCF_963971535.1 Notolepis coatsorum | reverse complement strand
AAGAATAAGTGTAAAACTGTTTGTCTGGAGGGATTCTTTAAGAGATACTAGGAGGGCCTCAGTCACGTGGTCACCACAGACAAAGCCGTTGTCTGTTTTGAAGGGAAAAGGGACTTTCTGTTACTTAAAAACCATAGGTAACTAGCAGTAACGATAGTACAAAGAAGGAGGAGTCCATAACGAATTATGTATTGTATGTTGGTTTGCTAAACAAAATGACGACCCTGTGACATCACTGTGTTTAGACCAATCAGGAATATGGTATAATGTCAAATAAAAGAGACGGTTGCCGATTCAAGAGCCAGATTTTTTAGAGAGATGGAGATCCTGCTGCCAGACCGGGGCACAAGCCGTGCATGATGAGATGTTCTGTTTTCTGCTTATTTTAAACTGAATTGGGTGCTTTCCACTTCAGTCTCTTCATGTAACTAGCTTTTTCTAATTAAAATTACCTCTTTTAAAATATGATTTGTATCCTTTCTTCTGACCAGACGACCGGGTAAGCATGAAATGTGTTTTGCCTTGTAACTTCACCCTATTGCGTTTTGATTAATGATAAAAACTTTAGAAGTGGGGCTTTATCCATATGGAGGCCTAAAGAGAAAAATGTCAACCACGCGGTCCCGTGTTGCATTTTTGATTAATGATAAACATTAGAAGTGTGGCTTTATCCCTACGGAGTAAAAGGAGACATATGATTATGCATTAAGGGAAAATAGGATAAGTGGCTTTATCCCTAGCTCAGGCCTAAAGAGAGAACTATATATCAAAAGTGTGGTTTTCCCCAGACGGAGGAGGAGGAGGAGAAATAGGATTATTGTGATTAAGGAGAAAGGTGGGTTCGGCAAGCCTGGTTTTATCAAGTAATGCCATACAGTAAACTCTACGGCGAACCGAGTAGATAAAGCGAAATAAAGAAAAGTAAATATACCCCGCAACTCCAATCATCAACTGTATTACTGGAGGGGACGGGGGTGCCTGTGTGTGAGCCGAGGTCTGCTGAGTTTAAGCCCTGAACGTTATAGACAAATTGAGTCCTAGATGTCCCACACTTCGCGGGACGCTGCTTGAAGCTGGGATTCGGACTAATGAGTTATGGGATAATCAATCTGACCTCGGTTTACGACCGGTGCTCAACATGGCGTCCCTGGCGATGTGCATTTATACTAACCAAAATAGGTGCTAAACGGCCGAAGAAGACAGGACTACTGTCAAAAGCCTCTGGAGTAAAATTAAATGACAGATTTGGCAAAAATTAAAGTAGAAAGCTCTACTGGCGACTCGAGTGGAAGGCTGTACTCGGGGATATCACAAATGAATAGAAAGCTCTACCTTGGTGATTAAAGCAACGTTTACTCACAACTAAAGGGTAACTAATGTTTATAGAGCTCTGGGGGGAGTTACAAGTGCAGCATAATTTCGTGCTTTGCCCACAGGAAGCGAACTGGCCCTACCCAAGACGAGAGCCAACTACCAAAGACCCTGTTTGTAAGGAGGGGAGACTGGATGTGAAGCGAAGTCAAAACGACCGTTCCAGAAAAGCGAGGGCTCCCTAGCCCAGAGACACTGTTTGTAAGGTGGGGAGACTGGATGTGAAGCGAAGTCAAAACGACCGTTCACAGAAAAGCGAGGGCTCCCTAGCCCAGAGACACTGTTTGTAAGGTGGGGAGACTGGATGTGAAGCGAAGTCAAAACGACCGTTCACAGAAAAGCGAGGGCTCCCTAGCCCAGAGACACTGTTTGTAAGGTGGGGAGACTGGATGTGAAGCGAAGTCAAACGACCGTCACAGAAAAGCGAGGGCTCCTAGCCCAGAGACACTGTTTGTAAGGTGGGGAGACTGGATGTGAAGCGAAGTCAAAACGACCGTTCACAGAAAAGCGAGGGCTCCCTAAGCCCAGAGACACTGTTTGTAAGGTGGGGAGACTGGATGTAAAGCGAAGTCAAAACGACCGTTCACAGAAAAGCGAGGGCTCCCTAGCCCAAAGACACTGTTGTAAGGAGGAGAGACTGGATGTGAAGCGTAGTCAAAAAGACCGTTCACAGAACTGCAAGCTAACTAGCTCACCATCGGCTAACAAGCCAGTGCTAACACCCATGAGCTGGCCAGACGGAAGCTAACTAGCACTACATCGGCTAACAAGCCAGTGCTAACACCCATGAGCTGGCCCTAGCCAGACGGAAGACCCATGAGCTGGCCAGACGGAAGCTAACTAGCACTACATCGCTAACAAGCCAGTGCTAACACCCATGAGCTGGCCCTAGCCAGACGGAAGACCCATGAGCTGGCCCTAGCCAGACGGAAGACCCATGAGCTGGCCAGACGGAAGCTAACTAGCACTACATCGGCTAACAAGCCAGTGCTAACACCCATGAGCTGGCCCTAGCCAGACGGAAGACCCATGAGCTGGCCAGACGGAAGCTAACTAGCACTACATCGGCTAACAAGCCAGTGCTAACACCCATGAGCTGGCCCTAGCCAGACGAGAGCCAACTAGCTCACCACAGGCTAACAAAGCCAGGAGCTAACAGCAGGCGAAGTAGCCGGAGCTAGCGACCAATGCTAGCTCAGGAGGAGCTGGCACAACCAAAGCTAGCACAAGAGAAGCTAGTTCGCATCTTGAGACATCTCAAAAGACTGGAGATCCCCGAAAGGGCCTCAATGGCGCAACGGATGGAAAGAGGAGTAAGGACCCCCGGTCAAGATCCAGGGGATAACATGTGGAAAGACTGATCCCACAGGTGCGAGACGGGAGCATGTCTCTCAGTGTTGCAGCCGAATCAGTCATGAATGGAACACCCATGCAGGGATCATGCTTTCTGCTTGAAAAGCTATTCGGAGGAGTCCCAGGGGGTAACCTACTGGCAGCCCGATGCGCAGCATGGTCACAAGACCAGCTACGTATCGAGTGTAGGCTGTATGACCAAGTCATAATGCTATCTGACAAAAGGGGGGCCTCCCAGGAGCCTCCCCCGAAAACAACCAAGGAGAGAACAAGGAAGAAGAATTACATATACCTACCTCCAGACGAGTGGGCCGCATTAACCCCAGAACAGCAAGCAGAAAGGAAGGCAACAAGGGAGGAATTCAAATCCCGGAAGAAGAATTACATATACCTACCTCCAGACGAGTGGGCCGCATTAACCCCAGAACAGCAAGCAGAAAGGAAGGCAACAAGGGAGGAATTCAAATCCCGGAAGAAGAATTACCTATACCTACCTCCAGACGAGTGGGCCGCACTAACCCCCGAGCAGCAAGCAGAGATAGGGGCAACAAAGGGAGAAATTACCTTCTGGGGCCCTGACACATGACACTCAAGCTAGTGCAACCTGCACTTGACGGGAGAAACATGGGGGAGAAACTAACCCCAGAGCAGCAAGCAGAGATGAGGGCAACAAAGGGAGAAATTACCTTCGGGGGCCCTGACACGTGACACTCAAGCAAGTGCAAACTGCACTTGACATACCGCTCATCTGTCAAGAAGAAGAATATGTAGTGTTATTGTCATTTAGGAAGGAACATGACATAGAATACTACATGCATTTTGTATATATTTTAAGTATAATATGTAAAGATGTCCGTCCTTGCTCTAAACCCAGAGTAAAGTAAAGTGAATTTGTAATCTATTTCATTCAGAAGGGATTTCCTGACAGCAACCATTTGGTAGGTTAGCACCCTACCAACCATATCAGCTGCATGAGATGTACACTCACCAGCGCCTATGGGTAACAAATTGAGACTCTGCAAACTCTCATCGAGCTTAGCACCTTGACGCGGGGGGACAGAGCGAGCATCAGGGTCTCTGTATCCGACGGGCCTATCAGATTTGTGGAGACTTGGAAGCCTCAGCATACAGGACGCTGTGGTGCTTAGGCGGCCAAGTCACTGGTTTATAGGTCTGTCAAAACGGATTGGAGGTTCCGGGGCTTAGAACATGAGTTCAAGTGAGTTGGGCTGTATACTAATTAAATAGGTATCAACAGCCGAAAGAATATTAACTGAAATAACTGCTGTCAGGTGTCTCTGGAGTAGAATTAGTTACAGATTTGAGTCAACCTTACTCAAGATTGGTCTTATCGGCAGAACCTCTCCAACCAAGACTCTTCCTAATGTTCGAGATCTGGAACACTGGTGACGTAGATGGTCTGCAGAGCGCAGCAGACAGCCAAAAGTATATTGGTAAAAAATCTATCAGGAACAAGAGAGGGTTGATAAGTAACGACTTGAAGTAGCGGTTACTCATGACTAAAAAGTTACGTAATGTTTTCTTACAGTCAAAAACGTAGAAGGTTCTACTCAAAGAAAGAATCACACTTAAAGTATATTTTTGTGATTACGGTAAAAAGGTTTACTCATGACTTGAAGTAACTAAATGCTTACTTAAAGTCAGAACTTAAGTAGAAAAAAAACTCTACTTTGTGAATAGCAGGCTGAAATAGCCATTGCGAATAGCAGGCTGAAATAGCCATTACGAATAGCAGGCTGAAATAGCCATTGCGAGCAGTAATGTTTACTTACAGTCGAAACCTAAGTAGAAAAATAGGTACCAGGTCACCTGAACTAGAAATAACCTAATGTTTACTTAAAATCAGAATAAGTCCTGCATAAGTCCTGCTACTGTGACGGAAGTGGAACCGGCGTAATAATACAGGCTGGTGTTATCAGCAGGAGCTGAGTCTATAAGAGGCTACATAACCTGAATCTACAAGCTGGCTAACTAGCCGGAGCTAATACCAGACATAAACAGTAACTAACTACCCAGTCTGGACCGAGACAAGCACAACACAGGGTAGACCCCCTGTGCAAGAAGGAAGTGGACGGAAACAACAGTCCGAAAGGCCTGTGAACAATGTGCGCTGGTAAAGGGACAAAACCTGAATCAGTGCCACACTCTTAGACGGGGGGGGGGGGCTGTCCCCCGGAGTCAGCGGACGACGCAGCGAATGGCAAGAAGGAATATACTGACTCAGGTCAGAAATCGGAACTGGAGGAAAACCGGGATAGGTCAAGCTCCAGAGCATCCTCAGGGTCCTCATCTAGACCTCCCAGACCTCCCAGACCTCCTAGACCTCCCAGACCGGACAGAGAGACATCGGCCTGGACCCAGGTTACAGGGCGACGAGAGCCCTGAATGGACCTGAATGAAAGAAAAGAAATGAGTCCTCTGTGGACTGTATCTGTGATGTCCTGCGAGGCCTACGGACAGGGTCACATGATAGGTCAAGCTCCAGAGCATCCTCAAGGTCCTCATCTAGACCTCCCAGACCTCCCAGACCTCCCAGACCTCCCAGACCTCCTAGACCTCCCAGACCGGACAGAGAGACATCGGCCTGGACCCAGGTTACAGGGCGACGAGAGCCCTGAATGGACCTGAAAGAGAGAAAAGAAATGAGTCCTCTGTGGACTGTATCTGTGATGTCCTGCGAGGCCTACGGACAGGGTCACGAGACCAGGCCAATCACACTTCAATAGAGGACTGCTGCTACAATTCTCGGGGACCCGTGGGGGTCGCCCGAGAAGTGACAAATCAACCTACCTCAAACTATGGGAGAGATCCAAGAGGTCAGAGGGGGCGACCCCAAGATGACCAAGATGACCAAGACGACAACAGCCTGGGTGCATCGGCCGGGAACAACAGATGCAAGTCTTCCCGCCGGCTACCAGGGTAACAAGGTACCGAGATGGCAGAGGGGGTGTGGAGAGTCACAGCCACGTGACCCCACAATCGCCATCTCGTCCCCCAGTACAGACGCTATTAAGACAATGGAAAATGACCGCCCAGGATGCCAGAGTGGGTGTAAAGTGTCACAAAACAAGTGACACCTTTTGAAATAGACATCCTGATTCGTTCCAATACAGCCCTATATACCTATTTTTCACATGTAATCATATGCTTTATTTTTCAATTATTCAATTGACGATGGACAATGACCTCACAGGATGGCAGAGTGGGTGTAAAGTGTCACAAAACAAGTGACACCTTTTGAAATAGACATCCTGATTCGTTCCAATACAGCCCTATATATCTATTTTTCACATGTAATCATATGCTTCATTTTTCCATTATTCAATTGACGATGGACAATGACCTCACAGGATGGCAGAGTGGGTGTGAAGTGTCACAAAACAAGCGACACTTTTGGACAATGACATCCTGAGTCGTCCCTATGTGACCAGTATAAATCTTTAAACTGAACTCTGGAAAAATAGCTCTATGATGGCTCTACTTATAAAAAAATGGAACTGAACCTTTAATATCTCCATAAAGAGAGGTCTGTTCTCCACAGTTCTTCACAGGCAAAAGGGAGGAAACCTGCGGAATGTGGGCCCCAGCAAAGGAGATAGAGAGCTGTAAGATGTTAACCCTTTCAGACAGGAAGGGGATTAAGGGTTGAGGGTTGAAAGACGGAGTCCGGAAACTTTTGAGGAGATCTTAAAAAAGAAACTATATAACAATTAAATGTTTAATGTGTACAGTAAAAGTTTTCAAAATGGCATGCTTATAATTGACTGTCAGTAGAGAATAATACTAAAAGAATAATGTGTAAAAACTGTTTGTCTGGAGGGATTCTTTAAGAGATACTATGGAGGGCCTCAGTCACGTGGTCACCACAGACAAAGCCGTTGTCTGTTTTGAAGGGAAAAGGGACTTTCTGTTACTTAAAAAACCACTAGGTAACTAGCAGTAACGATAGTACAAAGAAGGAGGAGTCCATAACGAATTATGTATTGTATGTTGGTTTGCTAAACAAAATGACGACCCTGTGACATCACTGTGTTTAGACCAATCAGGAATATGGTATAATGTCAAATAAAAGAGACGGTTGCCGATTCAAGAGCCAGATTTTTTAGAGAGATGGAGATCCTGCTGCCAGACACGGGGCACAAGCCGTGCATGATGAGATGTTCTGTTTTCTGCTTATTTTAAACTGAATTGGGTGCTTTCCACTTCAGTCTCTTCATGTAACTAGCTTTTTCTAATTAAAATTACCTCTTTATAAATATGATTTGTATCCTTTCTTCTGACCAGACGACCGGGTAAGCATGAAATGTGTTTTGCCTTGTAACTTCACCCTATTGCGTTTTGATTAATGATAAAAACTTTAGAAGTGGGGCTTTATCCATATGGAGGCCTAAAGAGAAAAATGTCAACCACGCGGTCCCGTGTTGCATTTTTGATTAATGATAAAAACTTTAGAAGTGTGGCTTTATCCCTACGGAGTAAAAGGAGACATATGATTATGCATTAAGGGAAAATAGGATAAGTGGCTTTATCCCTAGCTCAGGCCTAAAGAGAGAACTATATATCAAAAGTGTGGTTTTCCCCAGACGGAGGAGGAGGAGGAGAAATAGGATTATTGTGATTAAGGAGAAAGGTGGGTTCGGCAAGCCTGGTTTTATCAAGTAATGCCATACAGTAAACTCTACGGCGAACCGAGTAGATTAAAGCGAAATAAAGAAAAGTAAATATACCCCGCAACTCCAATCAATCAACTGTATTACTGGAGGGGACGGGGGGTGCCTGTGTGTGAGCCGAGGTCTGCTGAGTTTAAGCCCTGAACGTTATAGACAAATTGAGTCCTAGATGTCCCACACTTCGCGGGACGCTGCTTGAAGCTGGGATTCGGACTAATGAGTTATGGGATAATCAATCTGACCTCGGTTTACGACCGGTGCTCAACAGTTACTGATTTATTATTTACATTGAAAAGATACAGAGATAATTTGTTAAAGATGTATTAATTCGAACATTATTTCATATTATTTTACTTGAAAAGAGAGCTATTATTATTATTATTATTATTATTATTATTATTATTATTATTATTATTATTATTATTATTATTATTATTATTATTATTATTATTATTATTATTATTTTTATTATTATTATTATTATTATTATTATTATTATTATTATTATTATTATTATTATTATTATTATTATTATTATTATTATTATTATTATTATTATTATTATTATTATTATTATTATTATTATTATTATTATTATTATTATTATTATTATTATTATTATTATTATTATTATTATTATTATTATTATTAGTATTATTTTAAGTTATTCTTGTGCCATTGAGATTTGTCAGAGAGATTGTAGGCATAAAGCAAGTTGATTGAGTAACTGTTATATAAAATAATATAAATAATAATTGTCATTTGGCAACACTGACTAACAGCTGCGTTGCATTGTGGTTTCAAGTTTCAAGTTTCTTTAATAGTTGTCATACAGAAGTACAGAATACTTTTGTACAAAATGCTTCTTACTGTTGCGCTCCAGAGACTGTGCATGACAAGATAAGTATGAAATAAAAACATAGTAAAAATTAGAAGTAAAAAAGAGGTCACAGTGTTCAGTTTAGACATATGTACAATGTTCGTAGACGTAGTTACCATACAATATACAATACTGTGCAGTGTACTAATATACAATACTATATTTTGTATATTGTATAATGCATTGTGGTTTTTGAAATTTTGAATTGACGCGCGTCGCGTGCGGCACAGTCAGACCAGACCAGTATGACACGGTTGCATTTCTTCTCATCTCAGGTAATTTATGCAGATATTTTTGATTATTTATAAGTAATACCGCTAATATAAATGAGTGCTGTTTAGTCTGTGTTTCAGTGAGTGTAGCGCGAGCTCACGTTAGCTACTAGCTCTACATACACTGAGTGTAGCGCGAGGCCGCGAGCTCACGTTAGCTATATAGGCTACATACACTGAGTGTAGCGCGAGCTCACGTTAGCTACTAGCTCTACATACACTGAGTGTAGCGCGAGGCCGCGAGCTCACGTTAGCTATATAGGCTACATACACTGAGTGTAGCGCGAGCTCACGTTAGCTATATAGGCTACATACACTGCTACAGGCAGAGCCTCACGTTGTCACCAACTGTTCTCATCTCAGGTAATTGTGCAACACATATATAGGCTACATACACTGCTACAGGCAGAGCCTCACGTTGTCACCAACTGTTCTCATCTCAGGTAATTGTGCAACACATATATAGGCTACATACACTGCTACAGGCAGAGCCTCACGTTGTCACCAACTGTTCTCATCTCGGGTAATTGTGCAACACATATATAGGCTACATACACTGCTACAGGCAGAGCCTCACGTTGTCACCAACTGTTCTCATCTCGGGTAATTGTGCAACACATATATTTTATTATTTATAAGTAATGCGTGCTGCTGATATAAATGCTGTTTAGTCTGTGTTTCAGTGACTAGTCTACTGTAACGTTATTTGCTCGATATTATGAAACTGGCAGGATCTGTAAACTACAAGCACTACTGCTAGCAGGCCTAGACTGTAGAATACTGACGTTAGCTAACCAATGCATATCACGCAGATCTTTCATGGTTTAATTTAATTATAAAATATATAATTTCATTGTTAATGTAGCAAATACTGTTACAGTGCTGTCTCTCAACAATGACATGAAAGCAGAAGACAGCTCAATAACAACTACCCGTATACTTCAAGTGGTTGTGGTTTTTATTGTGTGTGTGACTGTGTATATATAATATATACTTTTTAATCTGGGACATTTTCAAAGAGTCATCCTGTAATGCCTTCTCTCTCTCTCTCCCAAGACGGTCAAGATCTACCAAGTCTTCAAGATCTTCAAGTGGTCATGTTTGTAAGTGATGTATACAATGTTTTATTGTGTGTGTGACTGTGTATATATATATACTTTTCAATCTGGGACTTTCATTTCAACAGCTGGAAAGGGTCATCCTGTGTTGATGGATGCTACAGTATGTAGATGTGCATGACATGGACTAAATTAGAGGTCCTAGATATGCAAAATAATATTGAGAATCACTGGCCTTAGACTATCTACTAACGAATTCTCGCTCTCTCTCTTTAGGTTCATGGCCACTAATGACTTCAGAGCTTCAGAAGGACAGTATGCTGGATGAGGAAGGTCTTGGCCATGCTGCGATGGCTCCTAGAAGACAAGAACGGAGAGGTGCTGGACCTGGCTGTCAAATGGTTTGTAATGCTACAGTATTATTGTATGTAGATGTGCATGACATGGACTAAATTAGAGGTCCTAGATATGCAAAATAATATTGAGAATCACTGGCCTTAGACTATCTACTAACGTATTCTCGCTCTCTCTAGGTTCATGGCCACTAATGACTTCAGACCTTCAGAAGGACAGTATGCGTGTAGCTTATTGCCAGCGGAAGAGTGCAAGAATGCTTCCGCATTCGTCACCGCACGCCAGTACGGTAATGCGCCTTTCCTTTCGCCCCGCTCAGACAAATGCATGTAGTACATTGCAACACAACGCAGCATTTCCGCGTACATTGGAACGAATCACTTGGAGTTTGAAAGTGATATCAGAAGAAACTACTCAACCTCGGCTGTCTTTAACTAGCAGGACGCTAGTGGGCTAGTCGCTAAAATATATATCGTTTTATATATAATTGTACCAACACAGATATTAGGCAGTGCACACATTGTCCTGCAATACATACAGTGAATGCACAGCTACATTCGCCATATATTTCTATCGCTGCTGCGGTCTACAGTGAAATGCAATATTATTATTATTATTATTATTATTATTGTAAAGATTATCATTACAATCGCAGCCTGGAGAGGCAATGTTACAAGTGTACGAGGGTTGTGTGCAAAGAGCACAGCCTCTCAATTTGCACAACGTGCACAAAATAATAATTGTAATGATCTTTACAATAATAATAATATTGCATTTCACTGTAGACCGCAGCAGCGATAGAAATATATGGCGAATGTAGCTGTGCATTCACTGTACATGTATTGCAGGACAATGTGTGTACTGCCTAATATCTGTGTTGGTACAATTATATATAAAACGATATATATTTGAGCGACTAGCCCACTAGCGTGAAGGGGCTCCTTTCCTCAGAGCAGCCCGCTTGTATCACCACGCTCGGCGCTGCTGCGATGGTGCAGGAGGTTGCCTCGCTAGTGGGCTAGTCGCTCAAATATATATATCGTTTTATATATAATTGTACCAACACAGATATTAGGCAGTACACACATTGTCCTGCAATACATGTACAGTGAATGCACAGCTACATTTGCCATATGTTTCTATCGCTGCTGCGGTCTACAGTGAAATGCAATATTATTATTATTGTAAAGATCATTACAATTATTATTTTGTGCACGTTGTGCAAATTGAGAGGCTGTGCTCTTTGCACACAACCCTCGTACACTTGTAACATTGCCTCCAGGCTGCGATTGTAATGATAATCTTTACAATAATAATAATAATAATATTGCATTTCACTATAGACCGCAGCAGCGATAGAAATATATGGCGAATGTAGCTGTGCATTCACTGTACATGTATTGCAGGACAATGTGTGTACTGCCTAATATCTGTGTTGGTACAATTATATATTTTAGCGACTAGCCCACTAGCGTCCTGCTAGTTAAAGACAGCCGCGGAAATGCTGCGTTGTGTTGCAATGTACTACATGCATTTGTCTGAGCGGGGCGAAAGGAAAGGCGCATTACCGTACTGGCGTGCGGTGACGAATGCGGAAGCATTCTTGCACTCTTCCGCTGGCAATAAGTTACACGCGGACAGTATGCTGGATGAGGAAGGTCTTGGCCATGCTGCGATGGCTCCTAGAGGACAAGAACGGAGGTGCAGGACCTGGCTGTCAAATGGTTTGTAATGCTACAGTATAAATTATTGTATTACATCACACTCACCATCAATGACTCCACCATCACCCCCTCCCCCCTAGTCCGCAACCTCTGTGTCATCCTCGACCCCACCCTCTCATTTGACCCCATGTCCGCTCCATTGTCAAAACTTCATATTTTCACCTCCGCAACATTGCCAAAATCCGTCACTGCCTCTACCCCCTGCTGCTGAATCCCTCATACACGCCTTCATCTTTTCCCTCCTGGACTACTGTAACTCCCTCCTCACTGGCATCACCTCCCGCTCCCTCCATAAACTGCAGATGGTCCAAAACTCAGTTGCCCGCCTCCTCACTAACACCCGGTCCCGCGAACACATCACTCCTGTCCTCCACTCCCTCCACTGGCTCCCGATCAAGGAACGCATTAACTTCAAAACATTACTCCTCACCTTCAAAGCCATCCATAGCCTGGCCTCACCCTGGTCTTAAACTTTTTACACCAAGAGAACGGTGGGGAGAGAATATATACATATGATGGGGAGAGAATATATACATACAGTGGGGAGGAGACTGTACATTAGGAGGGGGTGGTTGGGAGAGAAATATACATATAATAGACAGTCTCCTCCCCACCGTATGTATATATTCTCTCCCCACCATATGTATATTTCTCTCCCACCCACCCACCCCCTCCTAATGTACAGTCTCCTCCCCACCGTATGTATATATTCTCTCCCCACCATATGTATATATTCTCTCCCCACCATATGTATATTTCTCTCCCACCCCCTCCTAATGTACAGTGTTCTCCCCACCGTATGTATATATTCTCTCCCCACCATATGTATTTTCTCACCCGCCCACCCCCTCCTAATGTACAGTCTCCTCCCCACCGTATGTATATATTCTCTCCCCACCATATGTATATATTCTCTCCCCACCATATGTATATTTCTCTCCCACCCCCTCGTAATGTACAGTCTCCTCCCTACCGTATGTATATATTCTCTCCCACCCCCTCCTAATGTACAGTCTCCTCCCCACCGTATGTATATATTCTCTCCCCACCATATGTATATTTCTCTCCCACCCACTCCTAATATACAGTCTCCTCCCCACCGTATGTATATATTCTCTCCCCACCGTATGTATATTTCTCTCCCACCCACCCCCTCCTAATGTACAGTCTCCTCCCCACCGTATGTATATATTTTCTCCCACCCCCTCCTAATGTACAGTCTCCTCCCCACCGTATGTATATATTCTCTCCCCACCATATGTATATTTCTCTCCCACCCCCTCCTAATATACAGTCTCCTCCCCACCGTATGTATATATTCTCTCCCCACCATATGTATATTTCTCTCCCACCCCCTCCTAATATACAGTCTCCTCCCCACCGTATGTATATATTCTCTCCCAACCGTATGTATATTTCTCTCCCACCCACCCCCTCCTAATGTACAGTCTCCTCCCCACCGTATGTATATATTTTCTCCCACCCCCTCCTAATGTACAGTCTCCTCCCCACCGTATGTATATTTCTCTCCCACCCCCTCCTAATATACAGTCTCCTCCCCACCGTATGTATATATTCTCTCCCCACCGTATGTATATTTCTCTCCCACCCACCCCCTCCTAATGTACAGTCTCCTCCCCACCGTATGTATATTTCTCTCCCACCCACCCACCCCCTCCTAATGTACAGTCTCCTCCCCACCGTATGTATATTCTCTCCCCAACGTATGTATATATACCGCCATCTTTCTCCCGGGTTGGTGTGATCACATGACTGACAAAGCCGTGCAGTGATAGGCCAGAAGTCAATTCGATTGCATCCAGGCTCGATTGCTTATCCTGTCTGGGTAGCCCGGATGATGGTTTTTTACATCGAATTTTATACACCGCAATTATGCATCGAATTTTTTTACATTGAATTTTATTATACATTCGAATTTTTTACATTGAATTTTTATTTCACATAGGTAAATTCGGAGCAAAGAAATTCAGATACATGATTTTCAAAGTAATTATTTTCAATGCTATAAATTCGGTGTCTGAAAAAATTCAGATACATTTTTCAAAGTAATTATTTTCAATGCTATAAATTCGGTGTCTGAAAAAATTCAGATACATGTTTTCAAAGTAATTATTTTCAATGCTATAAATTCAGTGTCTGAAAAAATTCAGATACATGTTTTCAAAGTAATTATTTTCAATGCTATAAATTCGGTGTCTGATAAAATTCAAAAATCAGATACATGTTTTCAAAGTAATTATTTTCAATGCTTTAAATTTTGTGTCTGAAAAAATTCAGATACATGTTTTCAAAGTAATTATTTTCAATGCTATAAATTCAATTCAGATACATGTTTTCAAAGTAATTATTTTCAATGCTATAAATTCGGTGTCTGATCAAATTCAAATACTTCTGTCACTCATTTGCTTCCATACTGGCTCTTGTTGTATTTTGTTATCTTGCTTTCCTTCTCTCTCTCTCTCTTCTCTCTCTCTCTTCTCTCTCTCTTCTCTCTCTCTCTCTTCTCTCTCTCTATCTCATACTCTTCTCTTCTGTCGTTGAATTTGTGGTTCGTTCTTTTTATTTGCCTTTTTCACTTTTCGTGTAGGGCAGTGAGTGGAAGTCCCGTCCCCTCCACGTCGGGGACCAGCACGCCTCGCCGTGGCCGGCGACAGCTCCCCCAGACCCCCGCCACGCTACGCCCCCACGTCACCTATTCCCCCGTTGTCCGTAAGGCTATGCCCACGCCTCCTGGGGTCCCCCAGGGGCGCCTCCCGGCCCGGCCCCCTGGCGCTTTTCTCCGGAGCCCCCCCCCCCAGGGGCCTCCCCCTGCCGGCCCCCCGCCACCCCACCATGGCTCACCTCGTCAGGGTCGCCACCCGCCACCTCGCTGGGGTGACGCGGGAGGAGCGGGGTCTCCATGGAGGGCGACGATTGCTTCTACAACCAGGACTACGAGCCACGCCACGAGCCGCCCGCCTATGAGCAGAGCCCCGCATAACATTGGGGTCTTGTGCTTGGCACTCCGAGCATGGCACTAACACTGTCACGGTTAGGAGTTTGATTCCTGCTGGGGCGACCCGTTGTGAATGATGTATACAGTCATTCCAAAGCACTTTATGTCCTAGTAATAGAGCTGTGCTATAGAGATGCTGTCATTCATTCATAACTAAACCAAAAGACATTTATAAACAACGTCTTACTAAATGCAGGCTTTCATTTACAACTGAACGGCCATATCACTCGTTTTTGTATTAATTCTCCTAAAAAATTTTGCTAAGCTAGACTAACATGAAAGTTTAAGTGAAAGTACACACTTGAGTAAAAGTCAAAGTTTCTACTTTTAAATGTACTTAAGTAGTAAACAGTGAACTTTTTTTCTGACTGTCTATATTCTTCTGATAGCAGGTGTTTAATCAAAGATCCCCTGTGGGAGAAGCTGTTGCAGGGGAACAATGGGTTAATTTCATTGGAGGCTTTGTCGTTGGGTTCAGAGAGGAGGATGTGATATTTTTTTGTTAATAAATGTTTAAATATCTATTCAAGTTGTCATTTTTAACTGGAAAAGGTAGCATGTATGGGGGTAATTGTTACTTTACTTGATATTTGAGCTTCACTGCAGAATGGTGTATATTGTGTACAATGTGCACATACACTGAGAATATATTTCAGTGAGGTAGGAGACGGCATGTAAACTTCTGAATTGTTCAATGCGGGACATGCCAATACTCCATTGGTAAAGGGAAGGGTCCTTAAATATGTGGCATTGTATTACTAATCAACCATTTCCTACTGTATTTCCGGTAATGTATGGTCATAGGCAGATAGTGGAGTAGCTCTGGCAGAATACTGGGTACACAGTAAATTCCGCAAAATAAATTTGACTCAAACTGAGTACATTTCACTCAAACTGAGTAACATTTCTTTACTCAGTTTGAATCAAATGTACTCAGTTTGAGTCAAATGTACTCTGCGGAATTTACTGTGTAGTACCATTGCATTGGCAGTGTCGGCTAGGCTTCGGGCAACCAAACCTGGCCCAGTGTGTGTGGGTCGCATCTGGGCTGCTTTAGGCAACCGGACGTTCACCGCTTCCGGCAACCCCGGACATGGCCCAGTGTACTCGGGCCGGAATCGGCCAGTCAGTCATTGCCGCCTACTCGGCCGATCCGGACGTTCACCGCTTCCGGCAACCCCGGACCTGGCCCAGTGTACTCGGGCCGGAATCGGCCAGTCAGTCATTGCCGCCTACTTGGCCGACTCTGGCAGCCGGACTTGGGCCGACTAATTTCTTCCGGCCTGCCGGATACAGGCCATTAATGGGCCGGAACTTTTTGGCCACCTGGGCGACCTCAAAATCCAACACGGAGACGCCTACTTTTGTGCTGCAGCCAACAGAGCGATCTGCCCAGACCTGTCCTATGTGCAAAGGTAGACGTTCGTTCAGTTATAAACTACAGTATAAACTATACATTTTATGCAGTTACAATTACACCAACTAAAATTAGTGTTCTTTGCCAGATTATTCGCAGCGGAGTACAGGGTCCAATTTGGCGCCCAGAGTGGCCCGAGTATGGTGGAAGCCCTCGGTCAGCAGGTGGACGCCTACAACGCCATGTGCCAGGACGCGTGTGCTGTCATGGGAACCTCTTCTCGGGGAGCCCCATTAATTGCGCTGTGCTCTCCTCTCATGAAGAAAGTGCACCACCAGGTATTCTGGCTATCTTTTTCATGGTGTTCCATTTAAGTAACTAAGTAACACACTAACTAACACTAACTATGCCTGCCTGCCTGCCTCTGTGTGTGTCTGTCTGTCCGTCTGTGTTTGTCGGTCTGTCAGCTGAAGCACAGTGGCGAACTCTGCTTCATTGATTCCTCCGGCAACATGGATAGGGAAAATATCAGAGTTTTTTTGTTGCTGACGCACAGCCCTGCCGGAGGTCTACCATTGGGGATCTTCTTGTGCCAGTCTGAGGACGAGGAGACGATTTTTGAAGGGCTACAGCTGCTGATGAATCTGATTGGAGAGAGGGCCTTTGCTGGCAGGGGAGCATCAGGCCCACAGATCTTCATCACAGATGACTGCGCGGCAGAGAGGGGAGCCTTAGGGAGGGCATTCCCACAAGCCACTCTTCTCCTGTGCTCCTTCCATCTGCTACAAGCAGTATGGAGATGGTTGTGGAGCAAGGCGAGTCTGGTGGCGTGCAGAGACAGGCTAACTCTGTTCACTGTGGTTAAACAGATGCTCTACTCCAAGGAGACAGCAGAGGTGGACAGGCTGTACTTGGCGGCGAGAGAGCACCCTGTTGCAGTCAGGTTAGTGCTTAGACAAGTTTGCTTATGTTTAGCTGTACACAGACATTCCCACAATCACACAGCACAGCAGTCTTGCAAATTCGGTACAAGAAAGTCAGGAGGCTTGTGTTTGCATACTTCATATATGTGTCTACCTCTCCTTGCTGTCATTACATCATGTATGTGCATCTTCTGTGTTTGTTTCCTTATTTGATCAATTGCAGGTATGAAAAGTTCCTGCGGTACATTGAGCGCCTCTACAGTCGCAGAGAGTGCTGGGCACTCAGCTACCGGGCCGCGCGCGGTCTCCTCACCCGGGGAAATAACACTAACAATTATTCGGAAGCAGCGATGCGGGTCCTCAAAGACGGGATCCTCCAGAGGACGAAAGCCTTCAACCCATGCCAACTCTTGGACATCATGACCTCGAGGCTGGATGTCTACTATGAGGCCCGCATTGTGGATGTTGCCCTCGGACACTGGATGGCGTACCAGAAGAGGAGATTCCTTCCCCAGGATAGCGACATCATTCCATCTCAGATCCAGCAGGTACTATATCAAATGCATACTTTTAGAGATTACTGCAGTAACCAGTGCAGATTTAGCCATTGTGTAATGTCCCTTATTACATGGCGTTTTCACATTCGCCGAAATGCTTGCTTGTGATTGGTCAATAGCCCCCGACAGCGGTGAATTATTTTTCAATAACCACCGGTGATTATTGTTTTTCGCAGCTGGAGTAATTAAGCCCCACTGACACACACTGTTTCAGTGCAGCCAATCAGACACACCTGCCGGGCTGCCCGCGATAATAATAATCACTTTATTTGGGCTGACAGAGCCACAGAACAACTGCGATTTGTAAATGAATTAGGTATATTGTTAGTAAGTTAGCCATGTAATAAGCGGGATAATGTATAGCTATACTCGGTCATCATCGCAAAAGAATTGACCTTCACTGACGTTTAAAACACCTCGCAGAGGCGGCTCGGTATTTTAAACTCTGTGTCGGTCAATTATTTTGTGACAATGACCTCGTAGCTATACATTATCCCTTACTTGTATGACTTATGATTTGTATAGCTTGGGGACAACAGGTACGAGGTGAAGGGCTCAGTGACGGAGCCATACATCGTGGACATGGAGGCGGAGCTGTGCTCATGCCCGGCAGGACAAACTGGGGCCCCCTGTAAACACCTGGCAGCAGTGGCCAAGTTTTACACTGTGGATATGTCCAGCACTTTCCTCCCCACAACTCCGGAGATGAAAGCAACACTGCTCAAATTAACATCAGGAGGTAAAGCTAATACCTTTCTTTTCACAATAATAAACCATAATAGACCTTTCCTACACTGAACGCAAGTCCCGCCCCCCATTGTTACTGTTGCTTTTGTTGTGGTGGGAGTGATTACAATGCTTAGATATCGGAATCCAGCTTTGGACCATTTGAACTTGACCTCATCCTCTAGTTGTGATGGCCACACTGTCATGTCTTCTTCTTATATTCTGTATAATACTATAGGAGGAACCGTCTCCTTGGACTTCCTTCAACCCCTGAGACTTGCTCAGCCAGCATGCCAGTCATTCCAGGGTAAGTAATACCACCCTTGCACACACACACACACACACACACACACACACACACACACACACACACACACACACACACACACACACACACACACACACACACACACACACACACACACACACCATAAGATGTGACATACTGTAGTTGTTGAGTATGCGGTGTCTTTGTGTCAACAGAAGCCATCGCCATCCCTGGGCCAAGCAGTATGCCGATGGACCAGCTGCAAGACACCAGCGGTCAGTTATGAACTTGTCTTTTTTTGTCTGTCACTTTCTCTCACTCACTCACTCACACACACACACACACACACCATAAGATGTGACATACTGTAGTTGTTGATTATGCGGTGTCTTTGTGTCAACAGAAGCCATCCCTGGGCCAAGCAGTAGCAGTACGCCGATGGAACAGGATATCAAGAAGATGATGTCAGTTATGTGGCAACACAGTCGCGACCCCCTCTTCACTGCTGGACTCGCGGCCATGTCAAAACAGTTTCTGCTGCTGACGAGAAACCCTTCCGCATTGTCGTCAGCCTACCACACATTCGGCAAGTCCGGGAGCCTGTCGACGAGGGCTGGCGCATTACGCCGAGCTGCAATGCGGCAAGGCCCGATCATTGGCTGCCAGCCAACTGCAGTGGCACGCAGGAAGTTGCCAGCCGGCTCAAGGAGGCGAGTTCAAGCTGGGCGACCTGCAAAGCGACACAACCTGAGCGCGTCGGTGGCTTTGAACATTAGTGGGGCAAAAAAACATTGAAGCTCAGTCTCCCAGTCCCTCCACTCTGCAGTAAACAGATATAGAGTGTCTGGTCAGTAACATGGGTCTCCCAGTCCCTCCACTCTGCAGTAAACAGCCATCACTGATATAGAGTGTCTGGTCAGTAACATGGGTCTAGAACCCACCTCTACTGTAATAGAGTTGCAGAGGTTTGAACACACTCAACATTGATCCAAAGTTGTTTCTGTCAGTTTTCTATCTGGGTTGGCAGTCCAAACTACAGAGTTGAATGGAGAGCTAAATTCAGTAATCCCCTGCTCCTGTAAATGTGTCTTCATGGTGGTTACTGTGGTTCAACAGTTTTTTTTTTTTTTGTGACCAACTTTTTATTTTGTCTTTTTTTAAAACAAGTTCAGAGGAAGGACATTCACATCAGCATTTCATATTAATTCACACAGTGGCATAAAAAGTGTCTTTTCAGTATATATTGTCCGTCAGTATATTCATATACTGTGTAGCCTGCCTGTTGCAGTTGTGACAGTCTTTTCCTCCGTTCTGGCGGTCCTGTGGCTGCGAGACAGCCCAGGTCGCTTCTTAACCCCACTCCCAGCCCCCCGGGTTTGCATAGACATTTTAGGAGAGGGGGAAACCTTGATGCATACATATATAGGATACTCTTAATTAGAAAAGAAATCATAATTATGTTTGTTAGATAACCAAGTAATAGGGAAAAATACAATACAATTTAGAAACAACCACAACAAATTATAGCAGTAAACAGAAAAGGAAAAGATAAATGGAAACAACAGCAACATGATTTTTGTTCATTCTCTGGTGTCAAGGTACAAGTGTTCAACCTAGTGGAGTACTGATTTTACCTTCTGGGCCGCAGTAAGTAATATTTGGATCGATTCTGTCCTTGCTCCCTGTGCTCTAGCACTGGATGCCTCTAATCTCAATACTTCGTAGAAGGACAGTTTCCAACGGTAAATATTGAGACTATGGGGTGGTTTCCATCTCATTACGAGCATTTTCTTTGCTGCCGTTAAACCGGCCAGAAACACTCTCTTTTTGTGAGGTGTTAATTTTAGAGATGAATCATCATTTAATAATAAAATGTGTGGCAAACAAGGTATGTTTATCTCTGTTATATTAGTGAGAAATAATGCAACCTTGGCCCAAAAAGCGAGTACTCCTGGACATTCCCACATCATATGTATGTATGTTCATATAACTTTTTGCGGACATAAAGCACATAGAGGACTTTGTAATATTTTTATTTGACAGAGTTTCCTGGGTGACAGATAAAATCTGTGTATCATTTTGTAATCAGTGTGATAATTGCTGTACTTATGTCTCTATTAAAACTCCCTTTCATAATGGCTTGTTGGAACATCTCGAGTAGTAATGGACCCAACTCTTTCCAAAAGGTCAAGTACAGCTCCGGTGGGATACCATCGAAACCTGGTGATTTCCCCTGTTTCATTTCTTTCAGTGCATCGTAAAGTTCCTCCAGGGTAAAGGGAGAATCCTTTTACTGTGGTTCAACAGTTTTAGTAGCAGTGCACAGAACAAGAGCATTTAGACCTTTTACTGTGGTTCAACAGTTTTAGTAGCAGTGCACAGAACCAGAGCCTTTAGACCTTTTACTGTGTTACTGACATGAAGATGGAACACATTTTTGTTGTTAATATTATTTATATTACTGGTAGTTCATACAAGACTTTCTTTGTAAAATGTGTCATAATGACTGTAGCATTTGTGTGTGTGTAACGTACACTGTAAAAAATTAATGTTTTTTCACAGGAAATTCACTATTATTTTACAGATTACTTTTGTTTTTCTACTTTAAGTGTAAATGCCATACAAATATAGTAAATTACCTTTTATCAAACTATTAACCATTAAATAAAGGTTGTAATTCCTTCATAGTTAAATACAGTAGAGGTTGCATACTTCATTATCTAAAGATGGTAAGTTAGAGTGTTGTGTTCACTCATAGTTAAAGACTGTAGAGGTTGAGTACTTCATTATCTAAACATGGTAAGTTAGTTAGAGTGTTGTGTTCAGTCAGACAGTAGACAAGTAGAGGTTGAGTACTTTATTATCTAAACATGGTTTGATTGATTGATTGAAAAGTTTATTAACAGATTGCAGAATGGGTACAGTACAGTACAGCTCAATACATACAATTGTTAAGGGGATGCAGACCAGAGAAAGACTTGTCTTGTTTACATCAGGGTCCCCCATTTTCAATTCATATATGACATACATGACATACAAATAGACAGTACTGCTACGCCTATACATTTATGACATATCAGATTTGCAAATACAGTACTGTTTGTGATACAAAAGTGTCCAGAAAAAGGAGTGTATATACATTTGGCGTAGAAACTGTACATTGGTGAGTTAGAGTGTTGTGTTCATTCATAGTTAAAGACAGCCGAGGTTGAGTAGTTTCTTCTGATATTCCATAGTAAAGTACACGTTAACGTTACAATGTGTTGTGTTCACAACACTGTTTAGTTATAGACAGCTGAGGTTGAGTAGTTTCTTCTGATATTCCATAGTAAAGTACACGTTAACGTTACAATGTGTTGGGTTCACAACAGCGTTTAGTCCGACGACGCGTCGCGATAATATACTATATTCGCGAAGTACACGTTAACGTTACAATCGTCGCGGTAATATACTATATTCCATAGTAAATTACACGTTAACGTTACAATGTTGCCTTGTGTTCACTCATAGTTAAAGACAGTTGTGTTCACTCATAGTTAAAGACAGCCGAGGTTTCAAGTGATTCGTTGCAATGTACGCGGAAATGCCATAGCATTTGTCTAAGCGGGGCCTGAAAAGAAAGGCGCTTTACCGTACTGGCGTGCGGTGACGAATGCGGAAGCATTTTTGCACTGCTTGCTTGTCATTAAGGAAGACGCAGCCTGTTCGCCTCTTAAAGGCACAGTGCCGCATTTTCCTTATTTCCTTGACTCTAGTGTTTTTGTGTTCTCCCCTGTTCCCCTCTCCAGTGCCCCTGGTCCTGGTCCTTGACATTTAGCCCTGGCCCTGTCCTTTAGCCCTAGTCCCTTAGCCTGTTCGCCTCTTAAAGGCACAGTGCCGCATTTTCCAGTTTTCCTTGACTCTAGTGTTTTTTGTCTTCTCCCATAAAGGGACTGTTCCGCCTTTTGTTCTATAATAAAGATTTGCCCTGTTTTGGCTTACTCTCATACCTGTCTTGTGTTGTGCGATTGGGGTCGGTTACAAACCATAACAAGCCTGGATTCAAACATCGGGTTAATTGAATCTGGATAATGGGACTTTTGATCAATTTAGTTGAACCAGGTACGGGGATTAGGGCCCTCTATGTGTTCATTGTGTTCAACCTTTGCTGACTGTGGCTATCATTTTGCATCACATGAGCTTCAATGTGTACATTTGATCAGAGATTTTTGCAACATGTGTTTTAGCAAGACAAAATGTGTTTAGAGTTGTGAGAGAGGAGATTGCGTTTTGTGATGTTTTGACAAATGGGGGCTAGTTTTATTGAATGTGTTTAGGGAACTGGTCATGTCATTTGGTTTAGGGTATTGGGTTTTGTGCTTTAGCAATCGTGAAAAACTGTACTACTTTTAATAACAATTTTTGACCGCATACAATTATGCGCATATGTTCTATGTTATATGTGTAAATGTGGGCCTAAAGTCAAAACTCGACAATACTGAACCTGAAAAAATATTTAAGAGCAGATTGTTTGCATGATTAACAAACAATGGTTCGAAGGTCCGTTCAAAAAACCCTGCCGAAGTTCGAATCCCAAAAACAGGCTTCAGGGACAGCTCTAGTGTGTTGATATTGTAGTGTGTGTGTGTGTGTGTGTGTGTGTGTTTGGATGTTGTAGAGTGTGTGTGTGTGTGTGTTGATGTTGTATAGTGTATGTGTGTTGATGTTGTAGAGTGTGTCTGTGTGTTCTGATGTTGTAGAGTGTGTGTGTGTTTTTGTGAGGATTGGTCCGATTCCGCACACTTCCAGGTACCAATTGTGTTTCAAATCAGCTCGGTGGAGCCCTTATATACTCTTGGGTTCTGAACGTTCGGTGTCGGGTCGTTTTGGGCTTACCACTAGCTGCTGCTTGTTTTCCTCCCGTGTTGTACCTCGTCTGTTTTCTCCAGGACGTCTATGGAAGTCGCCGCTGTTGCTCCTCGCTGCCATCCGTTGGATCTCTGCCTCGTAGACCGCTTTGCGCAATTGCAATTGGAACGTACTTTTTGGATACTCTGTTTTTCCTCGCATTTTCCTGGACTCGGGACCTTTCTGTTTTTTGTGTGTTTGGGTAACACTGAAGAGGAGCCGCTTGTGTTAGTACTGGACTCAGCTAAACAATTCTGCACTGCCTCGTTTGCCATACGCCCGTTTGTTGACATTTCTCTCTCTCTCTGTTCCTTCCCGAGCGGACCTCCAAGTAGCTGCAGAGCCGCAGAGTCAGAGGCGCAATGCTACAGTGCCGTCTCTGCTCTGAGCCAAGCTGCGGAGCCACAGACAACTCTGCCCAAGAACATTCTCCCTTTGTGTTTTTGTTGTTTAGCTCTTCTCTGTTGTTGGAAATAAATACGCCCTGGTTTTTGGCTAACTCTGAACTACCTGTCTGTGCCGTGCTGTTGGGGTTGTTAACAAACCATAACAGTTTTGATGTTGTGTGTGTTTTGATGTTGTAGACTGTAGAATGTGTGTGTTTTGATGTTGTAGTATGTGTGTGTGTGTGTGTGTGTGTGTGTGTGTGTGTGTGTGTGTGTGTGTGTGTGTGTGTGTGTGTGTGTGTGTGTGTGTGTGTTTGGATGTTGTAGAGTGTGTGTGTGTGTGTTGATGTTGTATAGTGTAGTGTATGTGTGTTGATGTTGTAGAGTGTGTCTGTGTGTTCTGATGTTGTAGAGTGTGTGTGTGTTTTGATGTTGTGTGTGTTTTGATGTTGTAGACTGTAGAGTGTGTGTGTTTTCATGTTGTTGTAGTATGTGTGTGTGTGTGTGTGTGTGTGTGTGTGTGTGTGTGTGTGTGTGTGTGTGTGTGTGTGTGTGTGTGTGTGTGTGTGTGTGTGTGTGTGTGTGTGTGTGTGTGTCTGTGTGTGTGTGTGTGTGTGTGTGTGCGTGCATGCATGCGTGCGTGTGTGTGTGTGTAACGGGCATCATTATCAACTGAGTAAATAACACATTTTATTCTGTGTTAATTACAAGTTCAAGTTCAAGTTTCAAGTTTCTTTATTAGTTGTCATAGTAAAAAATACAGAATACTTTTCCACTAAATGCTTTTTTCTGTATGAGCTCCTGGGAGTGTGCTAGATAAAAATAGATAAAAAGTATAAAATAGAAAGTCAAAAGTATGTAAACAAAAAGTGTTCAGTCAATATACATAATATATACAATATACAATACAGAGTAAAAAAAAGGTAACAGTGAGTTACAGTACAATACGGTATATATGCAGAAATGGGATGCGGTACAACTTAGGGTAAGGTGCAATGAGGTATGAATTGTAGTTTATACAATGGCATGCACATTTCTCGATTCTGATTGGCTGAAACAGTCAAGTTACACGTGGGTATTTGTTATAACGATAGGTTATGTATATAACCTAGTTATATGAGTACTGACTGAGCGTCCTGCTCTTCGCCATCGAGATATACCTCATCTCCAGTACCTAGTGTACTCCATCAACGAATAAAAACAATACACCCAGCACCTGCCAGGCCCCGCCCTAGTGATGTACTATATAGCACTAGGCGTGGTCACCACTCGCTCTTCCTCGGAAAAAAACGTTTCCAAAGAAAAGTTTCCCCAAGGGACCTCAGGGCAAGCTAAGAGCAGGACGTTCAGCCAGTACTCATATAACTAGGTTATATACATAACCTATCGTTATATTAGTCGTACTGGCGAATCGCGTCCTGCTCTTCGCCATCGAGATATGGGGACAGAGCAGACGCGAGGACCAACAAATGCACCCCCGAGGACCCGAAAGCCCACATCAGGGGGGAGGGGAGTCCCGTCACCCCATCCTTCCTAATGAAGAGGGGGCGGCAGTCAACTCCACCCGAGTGCGAACAAGAGGGAACTAGAACCTCTTGAACGCACAGCACAGGCGGAACCACGTGTGACACAACACATCCCACATGTGGCCCACACCCACACACCCCTGCTACCCCACCAAAGGACGGGAAGCAGGAGAGGTTCCAGACCTCAGAACCGCCTGGGAGACAGAACCCCCGGTCATGTCCATGAGGTAAAACCTTACAAAGGGACCCGGTGAGGACCATGAAGCCGCAGCACAGATATCCTCCACCAAGGCCCCACCCAGCAGGGCGGCAGAGGCCGCCACCCCACAAGTGGAGTGCGCCCTGACGCCCCCAGGGGGAGCCAGCCCGGCCAACGTGTAGCAAAGGGTAATGCCCTCGCACAACCAATGGGACAGGCGCTGTTTCGACAGTGCCTTACCAGCACGAGAGCCACCGTAACAGACAAAGATCTGATGGGTAGCCTTGAGGCCCTGAGTACGGCTGAGGTAAATCCCCAAAGCCCGGACCGGACATGACAGGTGAAGGCCCGCCTCCAACTCACTAGCGTGAGGAGGCGGATGAAACGCCTGAACCATAATATCCCTGGAGCGGAAAGAACTCCGGATATTTTTTGGCACGAAGGCTGGATTAGGCCGCAGAGTGGCACCGCTATCAGAACGAATAGACAGGCACCGAGAGAGCACAAAGCTCACCCACGCGCTTAGCGGAGGTGACGGCCAGCAGGAACGCAGTCCCAAAGGCCTTGCTCAAGAGGCTCAAACGGGGCCTCGGACAACCGACGAGGACCAATTGAAGATCCCAACTCGGAGCCAGAGAACGTTTCACCGGCTTAAGGCGCAGAGCGCCAAGCAGTAAACGCTTCACAAGAGGGTGGCCTTACACCACTCTTGGAAAATATGCCACCTACCCGCGTAACCCGCGATAGTGGAGGGAGCATGCGCGTTTTGGATGGTACCAACCACAGAAGGATCCATCCTCTCCAGACTCACCCTCTCACCAGCCAAACCATCAGCGGCTGGCCCAGCACAGGGAACTATCACAAAGACCTGTGCGCTTGAGAGAGGGCCCGCGATGACCAAGGAACAGGCCACAACGGGGCTACCAAGAGCTGGATCAGGACCGGGAACCACACAGCTGCGCAATCAGGATCAAGGACCTGCGCTCCTCAACGTACCCACCCCAACAACTGACCTAACAGATGTATGGGGGGAAAGAACCCCAGGCGGCACGGCATCGGTCCCAGACCTGCCTGACTATGGCCGGACGTAATCCCCACCCGTCAGGGTGAGGACCGCCCCGCGACATTACACCTGTACCCACATTCACCCTGCCGGGGATGTGGAGAGCCCTCAGGCCGCGCAGAAGGAGAACACCCATAGCCAGCCGCCCGCCGCCCGGTGCAGACGGGGGGAGCGTACTCCTCCCTGTCTGTCGATATACGACGCTGACGTCGTATTGTCCGTCCTGATCAAACACCGTTTGAGGACCAGAAGGACCGCTTTCAATACCAACACATTGAACGTAGCGCAGACCGGGCAGCATGGCTTGCCAGCTGCCCCCTACTGCGTTGGCCCGACGCGTCTCCAGCGAGGGAGGCATCGGTGAAAAACATGATGTGTGACAGCCTACTGCCCATGGGGACCCCCCTGGTGAGGACCCCAGGCCCTCCCCAGGGGGCGAGGTCCCCCAGTATTGACACGGGAACCTTAGCCGCTTCCACTTGCCTCTCACCGGGTCTATTTCCATACTGGAAAAGAACCACCTCCGTAACCTCCTCCTGGGGTGAAGAGGAGGCCAAGAGGGACCACGGAATGAGCAGATGCCATCATACCGAGCAGGCGTATCACGGACAGCGCCGTAACCGTCCTAGGACGGAACCTCCCGTGCGTGTCGACAACACGCTCTGAGAGGGATGCCCATGGCACTCCACCCGTTGACTGGGAAGAGGAGTACTCTACTTCCAGTCTACAGCAACCCCAGGCTGGTAGGAAACCTGCCTGGTATGAGACCTGAAGATCCACCTTGACCGCCAAGGACCAGACCGTCGTCAGGGCAGAATACACTTCATAACCCCTGACGACGCAGAGGCCCCAGTGCGGCCTCCACACACTTGGTGAAGATGCGGGGAGCCAGAGAAAAGCCGAACGGCAGCCTCTGGTACTCATACGCTAACCCTGCAAAGGAAGCGTAGGTAAGCCCTAGGATGGAAGATCGGGGATGCGAATACGCATCCTACAGGTCTATGGAGGAGAACCAGACCCCCACCTGACAGTGTTCAACAGGTAAGAGACGATCCAAAAAATGCTGAACCTTCCCATGGGACAGGTCCAGCATGGGTCTGACACCCCCCCTCCCGATTTCTCAGGCACCAGAGAACACCGGGAGGAAAACACCACGACGATGGCTTGCTTCGTCCACAGAGATTGGATCTCGTTGACCAGAGCTGTCACTGCTGGTGACCCTGACAATAGGGTCTGTACCAAACCCGAAAACGGGTGGGGTTGTGTAAATACAAGTCCCCGCCTCAGCGTTCTCTCCATCCACCTCGACATATGGTACTGCTGTAGCCATATGTGATGACACTCCCAACGCACCCGCCGCCATGTGGCGCAGGTCCGCTAGGAACTGTAGATAGGCGGCCCGGTCCCACCCACTGTGCGTAGCCAACCCTGGACCCGTGCGAGCAGAGCATTCCGTGTCGGGACATCTGACCCTGACACTACCCACGAGGCAATCGCACCCAAGGGGGGACCCCGACAGAAAGGGCCGGTTTGATACGGGGGAAGCTGACATCAGTCTAGGTGACAAAAGCTCCCCCACTGAACACCCCTGCAGAACATGCTGAGGAGTTGTTCTGCAGCCGGACATGCAAGGTGTGAGGCCTCATGGGTTCCTACACACCATAGCCCTGCAGTGATATTTCTACCACCCAAATCACGCGCGCCTGCGAGACCACTGCCAATCTTTCAGGAGTGGGAGGCACCAACATGATACCCAGCCTGGCGAAGGCGAGGTCGGGGAAGCCCGCACTGTGTGCCTCAAAAAGGTTTCGAGCCCCCCTGCTGACAACACTTGTAGTTGACAGACGTAACACCAGGCTCAACCAAACACAGCTTATGGTGTGGGAGCCGCTTGACAGCACAACATTCTCACGGACAGACCCAGGCTCAGCCATCAACTGGGTGTCAGCCCCTGTCCCCATGAGAAGCTAAACGTGGGGTCGCATGCACTTCAACGAAGGCTCGCGGCCCGCAGCCAAAGGAAACAAATCAGAGCCCCTTTTCCGCTGATGTTGGGGGAGGGAGTGATCGGAGAGCGGGCTGCTTGCGGCAATGACGGCGACGGCTTGTATATTCCAAGCCGAGCTCATCCAACATGGCCAATCCCTCGGCCGCCAAGGCTGTCGGCCTTGTGGACACCTGTTGATTCAACGCCCAGGATACCTCTGGCGGGGGAAAACATGGCCGCCTGTCGAGGGCCTCGCCATAGCCGCTGACGAGGCTGTGCTCTCACCTCAAGGCCCCGCCACCAGACAACATTTTTGACAGAAAAAACAGCAATTCGAACACAGTTACTAATCGCTGCCAATTCTATACCGTGGCGGTACAGGCTTTAGCAGCCCACCAGCCACTCGCCGGGCCGACCCACCTCATGGCGTCGGCCGGGCTGGGCACTGTTTCAACATGTCAAAAGCAAAGGACTGATGCTAACACGGAGCACCAGTAGTGGTTGCAACCAGCAACCTCCACTGTTGTGTGCACCATGAAGGGGTTAATGAATAAATGAACTAACACCACGAATATACTGTAGAATGGGCTAGCCCATGCACACAACGTTAAAGGGATGCGGACCAGAGAACCAGTCCCACGTTCATTCATAATATTCACAAACAGCACACCAGCCCTAGACCTCAGCCCATTTACCCATGAAAAGGTAAACAAAGCCCCCCCGCAATACTCCCCCAGTAGACACCGATTGACCGTCAGCATGAATGGTAAAGAGGAGGGAAGACTGTAGTGTAGACAGACATTCCCGCAGCAGGGAGACAAAACAGAAACAGTAGCCCAACATAGCATAGCGTTAGCCGCACGCTCCAGGATAACAGGGAAAACAACAACATTTACCCAGGTATCCCGCCGCTTGCGCCAATATACAACTCGGTTGTCTCCCGGGACAACTCGAGCACATCACAAACGCCAGCATTGTCATGCCTAGTGACATCCCACAGCGGGGAACAGTAGAACAGTGACCCAGCATTATAGCATTTAGTATTAGCAGCGCGCTCCAGGACAGCCTGGGAAACATCCACCTCAGAGGGACGTTTACCCAAACATCCTGCCCCTGGCGCCGATATACAACTCGGTTGTCTAACAAAACAACAAGCAGCATTACTAGCACCAGCGATAATGCCTAGTGGCGCAGGTCCTACCTTGTGTGAGGTAGATTGATAGCTACACCTCACACGCCGTCCCTCTGTCTGCTGTCAACAAGACGAGGAGACTACAGACTCGACGCTGAGATGCATCGAAATGCATCCCGCTGCTTGATTAATTGCAAAAAAAAAAAATTAGCAATCAATCAATCAATCAATCAATCAATCAATTCAATAATCCACGCTCACTTAAAACAGCACACCTCCCAGCTGCTTCTATAGAAAGTATTCCCTCCTATAGGGCAAAGAAAACTTCATTTTTTCCCCTATAGGGCAAAGAATTTTTTTGTTTTTGTTTGACCTACTTTCTATAGAAGCATCTAAGAATGAAGTTCTATAGAAAGTAGGTTAAAAAAAAGAAAAGTTGGATGTGTTAGTTTGTTGGATGTCTTAGTTGAAAGACAGTTGGATGTGTTAGTTTGTTGGATGTCTTAGGCCCTGTTTAGACGGAAACGCTAGCAGGTGAATCCGCAAAAATATTTTTTCGGATGTGCCTTTCGTTTATACGGAAACGGCGTTTTTACGGGGTGAAACCGTAAAAAAGTGAGACCACCTTCCAGTGTGGAATTCCTAGAAACGATAAACCTTTGCGCTATCATCTAAACTGCATAAACCGCATAAAACGATGACGAAAGGGTTGTCAAGGCTCTCGTCGCGCGTACTGCTTACATCACAGGCATGCGCCAGTAGCCTAGAAGCGTAAACAAAGCATGTCTGATTCTATCCATGGCGATCACCTGAAGGCTACATTGGCAGTACTTTTAAATACACAAGAATCTGTCCCGCGGCTATCACAACTATTAGTACTGGACCCACTGTCTGTGAGTGACTCTGCTTTGGTCCAATCACATTCCCCACCCACAGTCTGCGAATCAGAGGCAGAGTAGGGCGGGTCTTCACAGCACGTCATGTGACATATGCGCCAATCGTGTGACAGTGGGGCTCCGTCGTCTCGAGTCGTTACAGCGTCGTCTGCACGCAGAATTCCATCCCAAAACCGGAGTCTAAACGCAAAATTAAAAGTGAGACCGCAAGACGACTTTTGCGGTTTCTGTTCAGACTCTCTCCGTCTAAACGTAGCCTTAGTGAGAACAGTTGGATGCACTTCCGAGCTGCTTCCACATGGAGGCAACTTCTCTTTTCTTTTTTTTTGGAACTACTTTTTCTGCGGATGGTTTTTTCAGGAAATCTTCAATTAATGTGTGTTTATTGTATAGCAATAAGGTTGGATGACATCGGCCATTGTATAAAAGCCATTACACCACGTGCAGTCGTGGGTTATGAGAATTAGACCATGCCTAGGGGGGTCTAACGACCCTCGGCTGCGCCTCGGGCCTAACAACCACCCGTAGGCATGGTCTAATTCTCATAACCCACTCCTGCGCGTGATGTAATGCTTTAGCACATCTCTTTACCAATAAATATAAAGTGTGTTCAATTGTCTAAAGTGAGTAAAGTGGGTGTTACGGTGCATGTTCATTTAAAGTGAGTGTGTACGTGTGGATGTGTGTGCTGTGAGTGTAGTTGATGTTTTGTTACATAGTGTCATTGTCGTTGAGCATCCTGTCGTTGACTCCTTCTGAGTCTCTCTGTACTGGCCATGAGACTCCGGTATCGCTTGCCTGACCGCAGCAGTTCAAAGAGGCAGTTGTTTGGGTGGCTGGAGTCTTTGATTATTCTCTTAGCCTTGCCCCTGCAACGCTTGTTGTAAATGTCCTGGAGACATTTACAGTCCAACAGTCCAAAATCCCCCAAGTAGAGATATGTATTTATTGGTATTATTGCCTTGGGATCAATCAGCATTATGTCTAATGGAATTATGTGGGCCTCCAAACTCCATAACACATATTTCCAAGAGCTCAGCATGGGGGAAACAACATGACAGATACAAATACCACACTGACCTTATCCAGCTTCAGACTTTCATCCTTTTCACCAGAAATAACTGTTCATTACCGCTTTAATTTGACACTCCAGTGGCTTGTGGCTTAGTGAACTTCTCGTTAGAAAATCATAATTAATCGTAGTGGTGTGTGTGAGAGAGATAGAGAGAGAGAGAGAGAGAGAGAGAGAGAGAGAGAGAGAGAGAGAGAGAGAGAGAGAGAGAGAGAGAGAGAGAGAGAGAGAGAGAGAGAGAGAGAGAGAGAGAGAGAGAGAGAGAGAGAGAGAGAGAGAGAGAGAGAGAGAGAGAGAGAGAGAGAGAGAGAGAGAGAGAGAGAGAGAGAAGGAGGGGGAATGGTGTTCTTGTTAAAACAGTAATCTGTTGCCCTGTCTTAGTGAACTTCTCGTTAGAAAATCATAATTAATCGTAGTGGTGTGTGTGAGAGAGATAGAGAGAGAGAGAGAGAGAGAGAGAGAGAGAGAGAGAGAGAGAGAGAGAGAGAGAGAGAGAGAGAGAGAGAGAAAGAGAGAGAGAGAGAGATAGAGAGAGAGAGAAGGAGGGGGAATGGTGTTCTTGTTAAAACAGTAATCTGTTGCCCTGTCCTACTGTATATGAACATGTGGAACTGTAGTTAAAAGTACATAATTATTCAGCTGGCAGGACTAAAGAACACAATTTTCCTAGAATATCCTCCCCCACACTTTTCCAACAACAGGTTGACAAACTCAGCAGCACTGCAGCTACAGAGGAACTAGATAGATGGAATTTCATTTGAGAACATCATCAGACCGTGCAGATTGATTGATTGAATGAAAGTTTTATTAACATATTGCAGAATGGGTACAATACAGTATGGCTCAATACACACAATTGTTAAGGGGATGCAGACCAGAGAAAAACCTTCGTCTTGTTTACATCAGGGTCCCCCATTTTCAATTCATAATGAATTGTAAGTAAGGGTGCAACTTGCTCCGTGCAATCCATTCTTTGTGGATCTTAAGTGTCTGGCTCAAGGACACTTCGCCTCGCTTCCGGGAGGAGCCGGAAACCGGGAACCTTCCGATTACCAGACGACCACTCTACCTCCGGACCCACTGTCGGACAAGATGAACTTCTAAGTCTCTAAACCTTGTCTTTTCATTAGCCATTTCTGTCCCCGGGACATTACATGTATAAATATGCATGAAAATTAACTGTCGAATACATTTGATTATTAAGCAATAATAAGAGTCCAATTGCAAATTTAAGAAATATAATTTTAAATATTCAAATAAATTACCTAGAACACTGAAAAATAGCCTAACTCTACACTTTACCATGAAATATAATAATTAAAATCCTTCAGAAATCGTATTTTCTTTTTATGTGAAAATCCCATTTCCCATATCCCATTTCTGCTTTGTATAAATCCTATTCACAAAAAGGCCCTAATATATTAATTCAAATATACATTCTAGTTGTGTCCCCAGGTTTCTTTTTATTTTCTTTCTCTGAAAAAGTACAACTTGCATGCATATATTTAGTAATATTTTGTAAAGAAAATTGTTTTAATAGTTAAATGTGTATGTTCTAAGATTTAATGTTGAAAAAAGCAAAACGTTTCATTTGGAATACAACTAGCAACTGGCACTCGTTCAATAGATTATCTCACATACAGTAGCTGTTGCAATCCTGCATTTATCTTGACAAGTAAGCATTTTGTTTATGACAGAATAAGTGTGGACATCAATGTTAAAAGTACTCTGGACTCCTAATGTACTTCACAATGAAAAGATGTTAAACAAAATCTTAAGTACTCTAAAGTTAAGTAAACTAAAACTACTTTGGCGCATCCAGATTGTATCCAGATTGATTTTTAGAAACGTTAGACCGCAACAAACCACATGAAATGATCCAAACCATATCTGGAGGTGGTTTGAAATTAGATTCCAATCTGATTTCTACAGGTGCGTCTCAGTCCGGACACTCTGGCCGCTCAAAAATAGGATTTCAAAGTGTCTGTTGACTCACTTGCAACCCAATTGAGATAGGCTGGTGATTTCTCGACACACAAATCCCATCTGATCACTTGCAAATAACAAAATGATTTGAGAAACAAACAAGATTTGCCTGCAGTCTGAATAAAGTCATAGTTCCATGGAATGAATATAGAATATAGAATATCAGGCCTATAAATTACCTTATTATGGCCAAGTCACACGGATCGGGCCAAATCCTCTCTTTCCAATGGCAGAGTTCAATCTGGATTTAGTATCACCAGGCTCCCCTGACAGAGCAGCAAAAACCGTGAATGAAATCTACTGTAAGTACAGTTACTTTTTTATGATGTAAATTGCTCCACCATTTTTCATCAGATTGCAACACGTTTTTTAGCTAGACGTTCAGAGAAAGATAAAGAAACTGGAGAAGGGTCGGTGTCATGGAGTAAGGTCGCACATCACAACTACTCCCCTAACTTTTACAAACTAACACTTTTAATGCCCTCACTAGTCTTTGTTTTTCTTCTTTTAATTGATGATTTCGACAGTATAATACTCTGCTGTTGACATAACAAATTACCATATAATAAATGAGTAGTTTGATTATGTCTTATGGTGTATATATGTGGAGCACTTCTGTGCTATATGTATATATATTAACTGAGGGGTTACAAAACCCTGACTGTATTAAAGATTGTGATATATTAAACCACTACTAGTTATGTACTTTAATTACTGGCCAAACAGTACATCAAATATTGATGGTGAACACCCACACAAGAATACGGCATTGACACATAAATTATATTGGAGGGTTATTTATTATTATTAAGCAACGTTAGGTTACAGATTGAGAATTAGAGTCGCGCTTGTATGGCGAAGAATATACGTAAAGTCAGTCAAGAGCATAAGTCAATGAGAATAGTAGGAATACTATGATGGGTCTAAGCGGACGCCACCTGTGGTATAGCAATTATATGGGCCACACCGGTACCAACTGGAGACACTGGGTTCCCTCCGGGGTGTAAAGCCGGGAGGGGTAGAGGAATGTTCGGGTACCCAGTCTGAGTCAACGAGGAATAAAGAGGCTCCAGATACAGGAGCCGGTGCTTGTACTCCCTTGATCAGCAGACAAAAGCAATAGTTGTAATCCAATATGCTCGATAGCATTGACGACAGCTAGCCAGCCCCTTCCAAGAGGCGGGCCCGAGTGGTGATCCTCACGAGGTTAAATCCCAAACGACAGTGGAATCAACGGTGCTCTTCTCCGGTGGTCACGGTCCCAAAGCAATATAATCCAACCAGAAATGGTTCTGCAATCGCCGGTGCCGATTCTCCTGTGCACTATACTTCACATTAAACTAGGTCGAACTTGACGTTACTTCACTAAACTCTGACACTTTTACTATTCTATTCGCACACGTTCTTAGACGCAAGGTTGCTCACTTCACTGCACGTTGACTCGTGGTGAAGGCTGTAGGTTACTGAACTGAAATTACGTTGAACTACTGCTGTTTACACCTGCACCGTATTTATACTTAAGTGACAATCTAGTACCAAACCTCAGTTCTTGTCTGGTATTACTACGCTGACTCTGGGCATGTTCTGACATGCCCCAAACTCGCCCATTGCACCTGTCTGAGTGCGAGACTGCCTGGAGCCTGGGGGCACTGTCCAATAGGAGAGCGAATATTACTCTGGTCTGTACGCAGGTAAAGGGATATTCCGTGTATATATATAAATAATATACAAAGTATATCAAACGATACATATATATATTCAGTTTAATCTGGCCCTTCACAACAATATATATATATATTTTTTTTTGTACACCTAGGGTGTTACACTCCCAGACCAGCCCAAGTCTGGGAGAGTCAACACCACAGACACAGTGTGAACAATGCGTCTCACTGTCCCAGACAAGGAACAGACAGTATGAATGATGTGAACAATGGTCTCATACCACCCTCTAGTGGTCACCCGCAGACGGTGCAGGCCAGCACAGTAACCATGTTGTTGACTAATGTATTGAATATAATTAATAGTATGATTAATGTGGTGTCATGGTGTGTGCTGTTAACTTTCACTCCCCTTGTTTGATATGGGTTCCCTGTCTGGTTGTGTTTTGGTTTATGCTCTTGTGTCCTTGTGGTTGATGTATTGTTTTAGACTGGCTTGCCAGCTGTGGTCAATTGGTAATTAGTCTTGTTATTTAAGTGTGGGTTGTCCTCACCTGGTTGTGGAGTCATTCCTCCTTAATAATAATAATAATAGATTCAATTTGTACCGCACTTTATATTCGCGAGAATCCAGACCCGGCGCCATGGGCGGGCATTAGGGGGCCGGGCCCGCCCACAGAGTCAGCTGTGCCCACCCTGGTAAAAAAAGATTTAAATTTTTAATTTCTTTTTTGGTTAATCAAAGTCAACTATCCAAATCCTTAGTCGGGGACAGCCCTAGTGGGCACTGATGTCAACAACAACACTACTGAAGCTAGCACGGCACTATGTGAGAATTAGTTTTCTACCCTCAAGAACGTCTTTACAGAACATCGCCTTAGTATGCTTCATCGACGTAAGGCAAATTTAATTCAGTTGGCATTTGAGAAGGACTTAACAAAACGTTCAGGAATAAGGAGATTTCACTCTGTCCCCAAGCGCCGCTTGCCGCTCTACTAATGATGGTGAGTAGCCTGTGGAGGAATTGTGTTTGCTTTTTTATGCACCTTATTTTTGTCAGTTCAGTTCAGTTTTCAGTGAATTCAGAAGTGTTAATTATATGGAGACTTTTCAAAGATATGGAATAGAATAGAATAGAAATGTATTATCCTGAGGGAAATTTGACACTGCAAATCACTCAACATTAAGCATTTAGACAGAACAAGTCACGAATAAGAATAACAAAACAAATGGCCTAAGAATAGAATAAAATGAAATAGAATAAAAAAAAATAGAATAAAATATACAGTAAATAAATGAAGTAAAAATATACTGAAGTCTACAGTAGGTGTAATATTGCACAGTGCTGTTTAAAAAGTAAGAGTCCAGGAAGATGGTAACTGTCACTCTGTGCTCAGTGATGCAGTGAGGCACAGTGATGCATTCTATAGTCTGATAGCTGTCGGAATGAAGGACTTCCTGTGCCGTTCAGTGCTGCATTTAGGTAGTGTGAGCCTATAACATGCTCCTCCTGTCAGCCAAGTCTGTGTATAGTGGGCGGGAGGGGTTTTCCCTGATGGCCTGGAGCTTAGCAAGGCTCCTCCTCTCCGCCACCCTCACTAGAGTCCAGCTCCACCCCAACCACGCTACTGGCCTTCCTGACCATCTTATCCAGCCTGTTTGTGTCCCCTGCTCTCAGTCCGCTGCCCCAGCAGGTCTGTTATATGTAGCAGGGTGGATTATCCCTGCTTCATGGGAACTGGGGTGCACGGTCACTAGGTAGCGAGACACAGTAGAACTCTGGCCAGCTGCACCTCCGGCTTTGGGGTCAGGAGCGTCAACTGGAGGCTGGCAGTGGGAGTGTATGAGGCCCAGGATTTACAAACCTAGTCCGGTACTCCGGTCTTCCTCCCTCTCTCTTGGGCAGTCAGCAGTACTCCCCAACACGCCCTCACTCTCCCCAATTGTCCCCTAGCACCCCCCCACACCTAATGACCGAATGGTAAATAAATAACTTGGTTCCCCCCGCAAGCAGTACCCTCCCTCATTAACACCAGAAACCTTACAATGGAAAAGGGAAGGTTGAATAGGAAGGGGTTAATAATGGATATATTATCCGCATCAAAGGGTTAGAATTAGACTCAATAAAAGACACACACACCGTGCTCCCGTTCAGTCTGAGTGTTATTATATCAGGGGCCTAGTTACAACATTGCTACGTCTGGTGATTATTGCACCATGGGTATCATCACACAATGCTTACAGTCTGGTAATTATATAATTACACCTAGGCACCAAGTGCTCTCACGGTAACCGGACTAAGTGCTGTCCACTGTACACAGACTAAGTGCTGCCCACGTCTGGGCTAAACACAGTATCCACCTTCCCTAAGGGTTTACATATACTGCTCCAGGTCGGTAATATGGGGAAGGAAGGGGGAACATAGGGGAGGAAATAGAAGGGTTCACCGAATGGGAAATATTAGGAAACACACATATTATCACGCTCAAAGGAAAGGAACGAAAACAAAAGAGTGGGCCCACAAAATACCAGTAAAGTCCTATCTTAATGCCGGCATATATTGTTTGGGGTACCCCTATGGAATGGTAGTAGCAACGTTACTTTTGCCCGCAGGCTGCACCACACTGTGTACTGTATAATAACTCGGGAGCATCAATGCTCATTTCTACTCATCCGAAATGGCCGCCTCGCCACGCCACTGTTGTCCGGGAGGCAAGATGGCGCCGAACGCTCTCGGTGAGGATGTTAGCAGGCGGAGCTGGGCAGAGAGGCAGCGCCGGCTGAGAGCGTGTGCTGAGCGATGACGACCCCTGCTGGACGGGACAAACTCCCGTAAGCTGTAGGCAGCCGGGTGCAGGTCTGGTTGAAGTCAGCCGGAGCAGACTGATTGCAGGCAGCCGGGTGCAGATCTGGTTGATGTCAGCCGGAGCAGAACGGTTGTTGGCCCACGCTTGCCTCGGGGCTCGTACTCTATACCGCACACAGTAGCTACTATAACTCGATTGTTAAGGACTTTGATACTTGGTTAGCCGCACGTTACTTATACCGCACACAGTAACTATTATAACCCGATTGTTAGTGCCTGGCTCTGCACTAATTGTTCACACACTATCGCCGGTACTGCTAGGATATCGTGTCCACTAGCCAGTACTTCCTATCACCCGTTGCTATCTCACAGGGCCCTCTGGCATAACTTCAGCAACAGGGCTCTCCAGAGCCCCCGTTCGTTGCGACTGTTCGTTGTTCAAGTTCACTGCCGAAGAGGTTCTCTTTCCGTCTTCCGCCCCCATATATCACGTTCCATCTCTGTCCAACACTCTCTGTCAGATACCGCCCCCTGCTGGTCGCGCCTACTAGTCACACAGGGAAGGATGTTGATCATGGTCCAGCGATACTGTGTATAGTCCATACTTCAGTCGATAGAAGGAAGAGAAACTCATATCATTGCTCGTGGGAATATCAATAATGATGTCTTTGTGTACAAAGGGAATATAAAACACCAGTCAGCAGTCCTGAATAATATACAATATTTTCAGACTGCTACATTTACCCCCACTTTGAACTTGCTAAGTCCTCTGCAAGTTAACAACAACAACCAACGCATGCATGAAAACGGTCCTGAGACCAACAGTTTCACACATCGATTGACACTCGTACCTTATGCTAACAGTTTCACACACTACTTCATGAGCTGGACACACTGTTCAACAAACACACTCTTGAGCACGTAGTCCTGGCGATACCGAACGGGTAGCCGACCTCTGGTGCTCCTGTGGGGCCGGGCTGGTTCCACTCTGGGGGGTTCCACTCCCCCCACCTCCGACTCCATGTCGGATTCTTCTGCGTCTGTAGGTGGGTCATGGACCACGGCCTCGCCCTCCGGGGCCATCGGTGGACCGCCCGCGGCCTCCTCTTCGACTCCGTCTCCGCCTTCCTCCCCCTCTTCTCCTGATGGGATCGACTCCGCGTCTGACCCAGCGTTCGCTGCCTCTTCCGGGACGTCCCGCACGGGCCTGGGGTGGTTACACGCCCTAGGATGCGGTTCTCGGCGGCACCCGAAAGCATCTCCACTGTCTGATTCGGACGAGCTCCGCAGCGCCACAGGGGTCTGTCGAGGGGCTCTCACCCTTGCTTCTGGGTCGGAGGCTGGAAACGGACAGGTCTTGAGCTGGTCTCGATGCACGGTCCTCTCGGGGCCCCCTGTTTCGGGCCTGACTGTGAACACGGGTGTCCCTTCGTGGCTCTGCTTCACTACCACGTACGACGTAGGCTCCCACTTGTCCTGTATCTTGTTACGGCCCCGGGTTCGGTGGTCGCGTATCAGGACTCGGTCCCCCGCCCGCAGGAGTGCACCTCTGCTCTTCCTGTCGTAAATCCTCTTGCGGCGATGAGACGCCTGCTTCGCCGTGGCCTCAGCGGCCTCGGCAGCGGCCTTTAATCGCTCGTGATGACTCTGTACCCACTCGTCTAGGTCCCCCGCTCCCTCCTGGATGACGTCTCGGCCCCCCAGGACATCTCGGGGCATTCTGGCGTCCCTTCCGAAGAGCAGGTAGAAGGGGGAGTACCCCGTGGAGGAGTGCACATGGCAGTTGTACGTGAGTACCAACTCGGGTAGGTGCTCCTTCCAGTCTCGCTTCTTCTCGGCGGGCAGACTCCGCAGCATGTCGTGCATTGTCCGGTTGAACCTCTCACATTGCCCATTCCCCTGAGGATGGCGGCGGCGGTGGTCTTCGCCGTCTGATCTTTGGTCGGTATGGCAATAGTGAATCTGGTGAACATGTCGGTCAGTACCAGTACGTTCTCATAGCCACCCACTGAACTTTCCAACACGGTAAAGTCCATAGCAAGGACCTCCATGGGGGCTGTCACGTTGGTGCAGGTCATCAGGGCCTGGGCTTTAGGAAACACGTCCCGGGCTAATGCGCATCGCTTGCATTGCTGCACCCATTTCTTCACTCCGTAGTGTCCTCCATCTTCGTGTTGGGTCTCGTAGATCCTCCGTCGCAGGGCCGTGGGCACCACCAGCTGCAGAACCTCCTCCCCGTCCTGGGGGTCACTGACGCGTCGAAACAGTACTTGTTGGTGCAGACGGAACCGCTCCCACTGCCCGTATAACTTGCGGAGTCTCGGGGTCTCCCTCCTTCAACTGTACTTTGGTGGGAGGGACTCCCCGGGTCACTGCCCGCCACACCGGACCCAACTCGGGATCGTCCGCCTGTAGCTGCCGCATTTCCGCCCAGTCATACCCGCTGTTCCCTTTCTGTGTCGCTATCCGACAAGCGCTGGCGCTCGGGACCTCCCATGTCTCGGTCGGTCTCTCGGGGCCTAGCAGGGCCGTACTTCTTCTGCTGGGACCAGGACGTAGCCATCGCGGGCGACTGAGGCGGGGGCGCACAAGGAGGCGGTCCATTCCGGTAGACCCTGACGGGTGTGAGTGCCGGTCGCGGGTATTGTTAGGAAGTCTTTTTCGGTGTCTTCTACCTCAGGTTCGGTCCGCATCGGCATGCGAGACAGGGCGTCTGCGTTCTGGTTGAGTCGACCAGGCTTGTACTGGACCACGAAGTCGTACTCTGCGAGCTGAGCGTTCCAGCGCTGCTCCACTGCTCCCAGGTTGGCCGTACCTAGGTGCTTCAATGGGTTGTGGTCGGTGATCACGGTGAACTGGGCGTACATCAAGAGGTCTCGGAACTTCTCAGTGACTGCCCACTTCAGGGCGAGGAGTTCCAGCTTGAAGGCACTGTAATTTTTGTCATTCCTTTCGGACCACCGCAGACCTCGGCTCGCAAAGGCGATGACTCGCTCCACGCCCTCTTGCTTCTGGCTCAGTACCGCTCCCAGTCCCAAATAGCTCCCGTCTGTGGTCACTATGAAGGGGAGTTGGAGGTCGGGGTAGGCCAGCACCGGAGGCGTCAAGAGACACTCCCGCAGATGATCGAAGGCCGTCTGACACTGCAGAGTCCACTTGAAGGCCTCGGGCCGGCCTTTAGCGAACCCCTTCTTTTCTTTTCCCATCAGGGCATGCAGGGGCTGGGCCACTTGGGCGAAGCGGGACACGAACCGCCGATAATAGGACAGGAACCCGATAACCTGCCTCACCTCCTTCGCTGAGCGTGGCGCTGGCCAGTCCTCCAACGCCTTCACCTTGTCGGTGTCCACCTGTATGCCGGCTGCGGAGACGACGTGTCCCAGGAATTTGACCTCGGTCTTCAGAAGGAAGCACTTTCGGGGCTTGAGTTTGAGCCCATGTTCCCGCAGTCGTCCAAACACCAGGTCCAACTTCTGGCAATGGCTCTCGAAGTCACGGGCGAACACTAAGACGTCGTCTAAATAGACAAGCAGGACGTCGAAGGCCAGGTCTCCCAGCACGGCGGTCATCAACCGCTGAAAGGTTGCGGGTGCGTTACACAAGCCGAAGGGCATGCGGGTCCACTGGTAGAGGCCGAAGGGCGTCGTGACGGCTGTCTTCTCTTGATCCTCTTCTTTCACCGCCACTTGGAAGTAGCCAGCGGTGAGGTCGAGTGAGGAGAAGATCTTGGCCTGCCCCAAGTCGTCTAGGGACTCTTCAATACGAGGTAGGGGGTACGCATCTCGGTGCGTCACGTTATTGAGGCGGCGGTAGTCACAGCAGAACCGCACGGAGCCGTCCTTCTTTATGACGATCACGGCCGGCGACGCCTACGGACTGCAGCTCTCTACTAGCACCCCCTGGTCCACCAGGTCTTGTACGTGCCGCTTCACCTCTTGAAACACGTGAGGCGGTATTCGGTGGTGTCGTTGCTTGACCGGGGATGCGTTACCGGTGGGGACGTAGTGAGTGACCGTGGTTGTGTAACCGTAGTCTCCGTCGTCCACGGAGAACACCGCCTTGTGTTTCTCTAGCACTTGATTTAGTCGGCTCACTTGGGCCGGCATGAGATCTTGCAGATTCGCTTGCACGGGCACGGCCAGTCCTCGGACCCTTCCGTACAGCTCCACTTCTGGCGGGCTGTCTCGAGCCTCAATCGCCGTCACTCGGACGCCTCCGTCTACTTCCTCCACGGTCACCCTCTCCTTAGGCCGCACTTGACGGGGACAGTGGAGCTCCGCCAGCCTGGACCTGGGTCTGAGCACCATCTCAACGTCAGTCGGGTTCAACACCCGCACCGGCACTCTTCCCTGTCGGGCGTAGGTCACCACGTTCGCCACCAGCATTCCGGGGGGCAGGTTAGCACTTGGCATGTTCTCTAGCATCACGGGGCGCCGCATCCCCACTGTCGTCTTGCAGCGGCCTGAGACAATCACTTCGCTGTGTGGGGGAATAACCACCGGCTCTCGGCCGGCCACTTTGACGTACCCCATTCTTCCCGGGGCGGTACACTCTCTGGCTTCTTGGGCCATGGTGGTGACTATACGGCGGATGGCGATGCTCTTAGCGTCGACCCGTCTTCGGCTCGCCAGGCGCATCCCCTTGATTCCTCTGAACAGGCCGTCTACCCCGCCGAGCACGTTCATGCCCAGAAGTCCCTGGACGGCGTCTCCTGGTGCCACTCGGGCAGGGTCGTCCTTTAGGATGAATATACATTTACCCACAAACGTCATCTCTAGGCACTTCACTTCGGCGTATAGACACCCCACCACCGGGATCTCCAACCCGTTGGCGGCGATGAGGGTGATCCAGTTGGAGGGGGTCAACCTCGACCGCGGAAAGTGTCTTCTGAAGTGACTCTCGTTCATGGTTGTGACTTCGGCGCCTGTATCGAAGAGGCAGCGGGTCTCGACCCTGTCGATCTGAACGTCTAGGGTGAGGCACTCCCCGTGCACGTCCTGCGTCCCAATGCCCTCCGTAGCTGAGTCGGTGACTCCGGCTGCGACGGCGTCCACTGCTCTTCGTGGCCCGGGCCGGTACCCTGTCGGGCCCGGAGCTTCGGGGGCGGGGTTAGCGGCTAGGCATGGCCCGCGGGCTGAGCGGGGACAATCCCTGCTGATGTGGCCCGGCTGATTGCAGGCGTAGCAGATCAGCCTGCCCTCTTCATCTCGGCGGGGTGGTTCCCGTGTGGCGGCGGTCGCGTCGTCTCGGCGTCGCCGCCCAGTGGCACCTCTCCGGGGCGTGTCACGTTCCTGTTGGAAGGCCAGGAATAGTTGCTCTTGGCGCGCACCTAGCTGCTCCTGTCCTGCCTTGAGCTGCTGAATAGCTTCCTGCAGCGCGTCGACGTTCGGTGGGGCCTCCCGTCTCTCCGTGGCCGCGGCGTGTACTAAACCACGGGGGGAGCTCTTGTCGGAGGGGAGGACCAGCTCGTCCTCCGACCAATCGATCGCCGCCTTCAGGACTTGAGGAAACGGCCTTGTCGCGTCCTCTCTCATGTACTTCCGCATTTCTCTCCTCAGGGCCTCGTCTCTGAGGCCTATCACAAACCGCTCATGTAGCAGGGCGGCGGCGTCGGCAACCTGTGCAGGCGCCCGACGTCGTAGGCGACGGATTCTCTCCTGCAGGTCGTAGGCGAACTGGCGCACCGTCTCCCCGGCGGCCTGTCTTCGGTCAAAGAACTCCCCCAGGCGAATGCTGACCGGGACCTTGTCCCCGTAGGTTTCTTCAAGGAGCGAGAACAGGGCTTCAGTGGACGGTTCCCTCTGTCAGGAAGCGTACCGTCTGTTTCGCCTCGCCTTTGAGGTGAAGCTGTACGACCTCCGCTTGTTCCTCCTCAGGTATTCTACTGGCACGGAGGTGGGTCGTCATCACCTGGATCCAGTCTTCTACTGGCGGTTCCCCTCTCTCCTTTTCCCCTCCAAATTCGCTGCACTTCCGCTCTCGTTGGACGTACACCACCGGGAGGGACGCGGGAGGAAGCTGTTGGAGCACGGCCTGTGCCCAGGCAAGCGACTCTTGGCGTCGGGCCTGCTCTAATTGTTCGTGCTGGTGATCCAGGACGCCTGCCTGGTCTTGGAGTTGACCCTTTAGGAACTCCACCTCGGCGGTCAAGGTCTGCACCGTCTCGGCTTCTCTTCCTTCCTCTTTGAGCGGGGACGGCGAGTCATCTCTTTGCTTCACCCGGGACGGCCCGGCTTTGGCCTCCGGCTTCGGGGTGTCGCTGTCTGACATCTTAGGTCTCTTGGTCGTCACTTACGAGGGAGTGGAGTAGGATGTAGATCCTGTTCGTGACGCCAAATGTAGCAGGGTGGATTATCCCTGCTTCGTGGGAACTGGGGTGCACGGTCACTAGGTAGCGAGACACAGTAGAACTCGGGCTAGCTGCACCTCCGGCTTTGGGGTCAGGAGCGTTAAACGGGAGGCTGGCAGTGGGGTGTATGAGGCCCAGGATTTACAAACCTAGTCCGGTACTCCGGTCTTCCTCCCTCTCTCTTTGGCAGTCAGCAGTACTCCCCAACACGCCCTCACTCTCCCCAATTGTCCCCTAGCACCCCCCCACACCTAATGACCGAATGGTAAATAAATAACTTGGTTCCCCCCGCAAGCAGTACCCTCCCTCATTAACACCAGAAACCTTACAATGGAAAAGGGAAGGTTGAATAGGAAGGGGTTAATAATGGATATATTATCCGCATCAAAGGGTTAGAATTAGACTCAATAAAAGACACACACACCGTGCTCCCGAGTGTTATTATATCAGGGGCCTAGTTACAACATTGCTACGTCTGGTGATTATTGCACCATGGGTATCATCACACAATGCTTACAGTCTGGTAATTATATAATTACACCTAGGCACCAAGTGCTCTCACGGTACCCGGACTAAGTGCTGTCCACTGTACACAGACTAAGTGCTGCCCACGTCTGGGCTAAACACAGTATCCACCTTCCCTAAGGGTTTACATATACTGCTCCAGGTCGGTAATATGGGGAAGGAAGGGGGAACATAGGGGAGGAAATAGAAGGGTTCACCGAATGGGAAATATTAGGAAACACACATATTATCACGCTCAAAGGAAAGGAACGAAAACAAAAGAGTGGGCCCACAAAATACCAGTAAAGTCCTATCTTAATGCCGGCATATATTGTTTGGGGTACCCCTATGGAATGGCAGTAGCAACGTTACTTTCGCCCGCAGGCTGCACCACACTGTGTACTGTATAATAACTCGGGAGCATCAATGCGCATTTGTACTCATCCGAAATGGCCGCCTCGCCACGCCACTGTTGTCCGGGAGGCAAGATGGCGCCGAACGCTCTCGGTGAGGATGTTAGCAGGCGGAGCTGGGCAGAGAGGCAGCGCCGGCTGAGAGCGTGTGCTGAGCGATGACGACCCCTGCTGGACGGGACGAACTCCCGTAAGCTGTAGGCAGCCGGGTGCAGGTCTGGTTGAAGTCAGCTGGAGCAGACTGATTGCAGGCAGCCGGGTGCAGATCTGGTTGAAGTCAGCCGGAGCAGAACGGTTGTTGGCCCACGCTCGCCTCGGGGCTCGTACTCTATACCGCACACAGTAGCTACTATAACTCGATTGTTAAGGACTTTGATACTTGGTTAGCCGCACGTTACTTATACCGCACACAGTAACTATTATAACCCGATTGTTAGTGCCTGGCTTTGCACTAATTGTTCACACACTATCGCCGGTACTGCTAGGATATCGTGTCCACTAGCCAGTACTTCCTATCACCCGTTGCTATCTCACAGGGCCCTCTGGCATAACTTCAGCAACAGGGCTCTCCAGAGCCCCCGTTCGTTGCGACTGTTCGTTGTTCAAGTTCACTGCCGAAGAGGTTCTCTTTCCGTCTTCCGCCCCCATATATCACGTTCCATCTATGTCCAACACTCTCTGTCAGACACCGCCCCCTGCTGGTCCCGCCTACTAGTCACACAGGGAAGGATGTTGATCATGGTCCAGCGATACTGTGTATAGTCCATACTTCAGTCGATAGAAGGAAGAGAAACTCATATCATTGCTCGTGGGAATATCAATGATGTCTTTGTGTACAAAGGGAATATAAAACACCAGTCAGCAGTCCTGAATAATATACAATATTTTCAGACTGCTACATATATATATCCGTTCAGTCTGTTTTTGTATAAGTGAATGTTCTTAAGATAGAGAGAAATTAGATTTTTCAATTGCCTCTCTGCTGTTTAGTTCAGCACCGTGGGCAGCGCCAAGCAAGCCACAGCGCCGCTGTCCCAGCTGAAACGTATATTTTGATTTGATTTGATTTGATATTTTTTATTTTCGTGTCTTACATACAGATGTATGCCCAGCCCATATGGGCTTACAAGACACATAACAATAAGTATATAATAATATACTTTACCAATTACTTAACAAATGACATAGACCAAGATGGCCATAAAAAAAGAAAAATACAAGAAAATACAATAAAACGTAATATAACACAAGCTGTACTCAATGTAAATAAACAGAAAAACAAGGTGAATTCAAATACAATTATATAGGATACAGTGTGTTTTGTCTCAGGTGCCATGCCTTCTCCAAAAATCCTGCAAAACCGAAGATGTCCTCCACAAAAAAACAACTCAACATACAGCTCTCAGACTGCCAAAACAAATCTGGGTTTGCAATTTGAATTTTTTCAAATAAAGCCCTCCTCAAAGTGGTGTACAAAGGGCAATAAAAAACAAAATGATATTCATCCTCCACCACTCCCAGATCACACAGAACACACAACCGCTCCTCCTCAGGTTTACCCTGGAATCTACCCACTTCCACAGCCAATGGCAGGGTGCCAGACCTCAACTGGGCACACAGAGACCTCCGTCTTCTCTTTAAGTTTAACATTACATAAGGTTCAGTAAAATACTCATTTTTAATTGCAATATATTTTCTAAGTTTAGGTTTTTTCAAAATCTCCACCTTCCACTTATCCTGATGGATTGTTGATAATTTTGTTTTAATTATGTGAACCTTACACTGCAAATTGTTCATAAAAATCATACTCAAGTCAGTAGAAGAAAAAATCATAGACATCTCTCTTGACCAGGGATGACCGTGTGCTCTGTCCCAATTAAAAATCTTTTTAGTCACCCTGCCATTTGGCAGCTGGACCAGGCGGTTCCATAACCTCACCATTTCACCCTTTTGCTTGACCAAGCAAGAATCCCACCCCATGTCCCCTTCTATAGCCCCTTTTGGTGTGTATTTATGGACTCCTAAAAAGTATCTTATGGCCCGGTTCTGGATCGCATTACATTCAGGAGCATCATCAAAACCCCATACTCCAGCAGCATAAAACAAAACAGAACCCACCATTGAATCAAATAATTGTGTATATGTTGAAAACCCAAGGTCAGTGCACACTTTCATTTTATAAATGAAAGGGAACCTGTGTTGAAAAACCATTGTGCCCCCCGAGAACATTTTATGTCCCCCCACTAATTTGTTTCTGCAGCCTGGTCTGCGAGAATCTCAAAGTGCTACAAGAGATATAGACAAAAAGTTAAATGAATAAAACAATTAAAATGAATAAAAACAATTAAAATGACTAACAACCAATGAAATGGAAGAACATAAGAGTAAAATAAAATTAAAATAATAATAAAATGAATAAAAGTAAAAATAAAAGTAAAAGAAAAATTCAGGCAAAAGCCTTGTTAAAAATAAATGTTTTTAGGCCCCTTTTAAAAGCCTCGACGGATTGTGGTGCTCTCAGGTGGATGGGGAGAGCATTCCATAGTCTGGGTGCGGCAGAGCAAAAGGCGCGATTGCCCATGGTGTGCAGCTTAGTCCTGGGGGCTTTGAGGAGGTAGGCTGTGCCGGAGCGGAGGGAGCGTGAGGAGGACTGGAAGGTGAGGAGTTCCTTGAGATAGGCAGGGGCACCACTGTGTATGCACTGGTGAGTGAGGAGGGATACCTTGTACTCAATCCTGTGTTCCACGGGGAGCCAGTGAAGGGATCTGAGGGTGGGGGTGATGTGATCATATTTGCGCACCCTCATCAGGATCCTAGCAGCGACATTCTGGATGGTTTGCAGTTTTTTAATGCTTTTACTAGGGATCCCGATGAGGAGTGCATTGCAATAGTCCAGCCTGGAGGAAACAAAAGCGTGGACGAGTTTCTCGGAATCTGCCAGGGTGAGTGAGGAACGGTTATTGATGTTTCGGAGGTGAAAGAAAGATGTCTTGCAGAGGTGTTTGATGTGTGTTTCATATGTGAGGTAGGGGTCCATTTTCACGCCCCCAAGTTGGTGACATGGGTGGAGAGGGGAATGTCCTGACCGGAGAAGGAGATGGTGGTGATGGTGGTTGACCGGACCTTGTTACCTTGTTACCTGTTCCTGTGATGTCTTTGTCAAAACGTCGTCCTTGCCCTGTAGTTGTGTTCTGTCTAAAGTAAGTGTATATGTTCCCCGACGTGACCAAACCTGACGTAATGCGGGGAGATACAAGTGTCAGAAAATGCGGAAATGTCTAGTACTTCAGAAAATCGAAAACATCGAAATCTTGCTTTTTTGACTGCTTTGAAATGGCATTGCTGTGTTCCCTTATTTGCCTGTATTTGCAAACTTAAATACAACTTGTAAATGTGTTAATTATTGTTAGATAGTTCAACAGTATTGTCTCTCAATACTGTGGAAAGACTACAGGCGAGGGCTTTACGCTGGGTGGTCTGTCTGCGCGTGCTTCATGCATTAATCACAGGTACTTAACGAGGTGTTGAAACACACACAAGGACACACGCTCTCCTTTCTTAGCAGAGAGAAGGACAATGTTAATACACTTATCTTAATGTTATAAGTTATAGCAACTTAACTTGTGACAAACGCAGTGTCTATATAAAAAAGACCTTCATCAAAAAACGCAAGTCGGGACTCGGGTGTATTGTCATTAAACAACATTAAAACACATTTAGAATGTCACAAATTTTATGAGCGAACGAATTTTGTTCGAGTGAATTTATTGCAACCTAATGGCATAAGAAGTAAATTCATTCAATAGGGAAACTCAAAGAAAATAACAAACAACTATGTATTATCAGGTCAGGACAGGCCGCGGAGTGATACCAAATGCATTCCTTTTCATTCAGAGCGAGAGAGGGGGATGGATGGTGTGTGTGTGTCGCTATTTATATAAGTATTGTGTCCTCTCATCCACTTCTGTCAGCAGTGCACTGTGACTGCACACAGCAGATACTATCTTTGCTTCGCTACTAGAAGGCGAGAGCCGCGTCACAGTTATCAACAACAAACAGTGGGAGTTGAGGAGGAGAGATGAATAGAATTGATCAACTGGCTAACGCTAGTAGCCTCTGGCTAACGCCAGTTAGCCATTCAGCTAACGCTAAACTACAGTGTCTAATTAACTAACTAACGTGACTCTGCAACACCAGTTCCATTAGTCAGGAAATGGGGGGGGGGGTATATTGAAGACGCTTGACATCAGGTTCAAAGATAACTTCACATTTATTGGCAATTCGTTTCTTTTTTATATCGCTTCCTCCAGGTTCCAACTGTGTTGACAAAATGCAATCCTGGTGTGGTCAGCTACGGTGCATCAGAACGCTCAAACTCAAACGCGCTCTCTCTCTCTCTCTCTCTCTCTCTCTCTCTCTCTCTCTCTCTCTCTCTCTCTCTGTGCACATGCGTGTGGATGGTGGAGCGGGTGGTTTGAGTGTGGGTGCTGCCGAAAGTTTGCGGAACGCGTGAGTCTTTCTAAACTTTTCCTATCTTTATGTTGTTTGTCAAATTGTGAATTGGACTGGGGTTTATTTGGCTGGTTGTGTGTTGATGGTGGGCTGGTAGTGTTGTCAGTGTTCGCTTAGGCAGCTGTCTGCTGTCGCGGTGGCATGGACTTCACTAAGCTGACCAGGAAACATGGGTTCAAAGTGGCGCCGGCTTTTCCGTGTTCGGTGGAAGACTGTAGTCTAGCTGTAGCGGGGATAGTGGGAGCTGCAGCCGTTAAGTCAGCAGCCCGTATGAATGGGGGGATTGTAATATTCTTAGATGATTTGATTAAAGTTAATCAACTGATAACGGACGGTTTGATCATACATGGTACTTTTGTATCTGTGTTGCCGCTCACAACTCCGGCAAAAAAGGTGTCATTGGCAAACGTTCCTCCGTTGGTGAGCGATGATCTGATATTGAGGGAACTCGCAAGGTTTGGAAAAGTGGTGGCTCCTTTGAAAAAAATGTCTTCAGGTTTCAAGGCACCGGAACTGAAGCACGTGGTTTCTTGTAATGAACAGACGTGATGATGAGTTAGATCTTAATTTTAAGGTAGTAATAGACGGGTTTGAGTACATTATCTTTGCGACAACACAAAATATGAGATGTTTTGCGTGTGGAAGGGAGGGGCATCAGAGACAAGCGTGCCCTGGGGAGGGGCCGAGCAGGGGGGAAAATGATGGGGAAGGTGCGAGGACGAAAGGAAGAGCAGCTTGGGGTGGGAATCGAGGGGTTGAGGGGGGGGGGGGGACAGGGGATGAGGGGTAGTGGGGAGGTTTCTGAGAAGGTTTTTTTACCAGATAGAAGTGATAAGGGAATGGAAGGGGTGGTTTCGGCGGGGATTGTAGCACGGGGAAAGAATGGTGGAGATGATAAGGTGGGGGGGGGGGGGGTGGTAGTAGGAGCTTGTGTAAACCAAGACGTGTTGGATAGCCAGGTGAAGAGTGGAATTGTTGACATAAGAGGGACAGATGGACCTGTTGAAGAACAAAGGCCAGATGCTGGGGATGAAAATGAGGGGGGGGGGGGTCGTGGCAGGAGGGATTGCAGAGGTGGCAAGGGGACCTGTTGTAATATATGGGGCAGATGGACCTGTTGATATACGAAGGACAGTTGCTGGGGATAAAAATGAGGGGGGGGGGGGGGTCGTGGCAGGAAGGATTACAGAGGTGGAAGGTGGACCTGTTGAGACACGAGGGACAGGAAAAGGGGATGAAAATGAGGGGGGGGTGTGGTGGCAGGGAGGTTTACGGATGAGGGGAGTGTACCTGGGGTGGCTGTAGCTATTGAGGGAACAGGGTCAGAGGACTCAGTTGAGGGGGTCAGGGTGGAGGAAGTAGAGGATATTGATATGGAAGAGGGGGACGGCGGGATGGAGGTTGTTAGGCAGAAGAGAAAGATTGGAGTAGTTGGGTTGTCAAGCTCACAAGCTAAGAAGACAGGTGTGACGGAAGAACTCGGCAGTACACAGAGTACACAAGGGAAGTCATGGGCGGAGATGACCTTGGATGACAGTGAGGAATATGGGAGCGATGATTCTTCAGAGGGTGCTGCCTATTCATTGGATGCAATGAAACTGTTTTTACAGGTGACAAAGAACAGGAAGGGAGTAGAGGTGGAAAAAAAATTTCAGATATGGATTTGTTTGTTTTGAATGCAAAGAAACATATGAGGTTTAAAGGAGAAGGTCGTTTTGTTGACACAGATTTATACAGGTTGAGGAAGGTTGTGCAGAAGGTACTGAAGGGCCCCAGTATGGTGGGGGACGGAGTGGAATCAGTGTAGTGTTTTTTTTTGTTTGGTTTTCTTGTTTTATTTTTTGTTTTCTTCCAAATGAGAGTTTTTTTATTGACGGGACTGGTGTGTTGTCACTTAGGACTGGACGTTTCATGGTGTCCTGATGCTGAGGCCTGGAGGCTGAGACTTTTGTTGATCATCTCATGTACTCGTATACATTTGTGGAACTTTGTAAAAACTGGGAGTATGGAGGATTCAGAGACAGGAGCGGAGCGTATCGTTTTCATGCCCGATGGGAAAGCCACGTCGGACTCCTTCGGCAAACCTTTCTTCAGAGTTGTCATGGGGGATGTTGTCTCTGCCGTCTTTTTATATTACCGGCACCGTTACCTTGTTCAAGGGTTGGAAGGTATGACTGTGGGGCTCGACACGTTCTACAACGGTATAAACATTTTACTGACTCAGCCTCGGAGGGTGATGGTAAAGCGGACTTTGCTGGTTGTTTTCTACCCTATGTTCGGAATGGGTTTCATCAGGGTTTTGAGCTCGCGACTCGGACTGCTCGATGGGAAGTCACTGGGGGCTGCCAGTCTCCGCACGGGGGAGTGGGAGGTGAGGTTGGAGCGGCATCTGAACCAGGAAGGAAAAGGCGGCCTCGGACGGGGAGGCGAGGGTTACAAACTGTCTAATGAGGATGCCGGTCCAGAGTGCATCTCGGTCCCCCTGCTCTGGTTTCGGCCCCTGACATCATCAAGGCCATATGATATATGACTGGTGGACGGTAGGGGCATATGTGATAAGGCTGAAGGAGGAGGGTCGGCTGAAGAAGCGGCCAGTTTTATCCACGATATAGGTGTTGACTGGAGTCTGTCAGACACGCACAAAGGCCTGTTGTGTTGTACCAAAAGGGGAAAGGTGAAGATAGAGACGCTCTTCTCAGGACTAAGGTTTCTACAGTGCCTCTCCGGTGTCTCTCTCGTTGATACACCCAGACTTTTGGATCGTTTAGAGTTTTTTTTCTTTCCATATGGGGGAAAAGTTCTAAGTGACAATTTGGTTCAGTTTAAGCAGTGTTGATTTGTTTTTTGTGGTTTTTTTTTTTTGTGTGTTTTTTTATTATTTTAATGTTGAACGTTTACGTTTGTGTGTTTTTTTTATTATTTTAATGTTGAACGTTTATGTTGCATCTTGTGTAGTTTTAGTAAAAAATAAAGTTTTTTATAAAATCAATAAATCTCTCTCTCTCTCTCTCTCTCTCTCTCTCTCTCTCTCTCTCTCTCTCTCTCTGTTCAATGATTTAAAGTGGCCAAATGTTACAATATAAATACTAATTGGATAGTTGATGATAAACATTTAATTTCATTATCTGAAATATTATAAAATCATTAAGTCTGCTATAAGCCATTATCCCTTTGTGTGTGATTATTATTGTCTTACAGTAGTGTGTATATACATTGTGTGTGTGTGTTTTTAGCTAAAATGGATAGAAAAAACAGTACTATGCAAAAGTCTTCTTAGGCACCCAAGAGTTTTTAGTCTTACAGTAGATTATTTAATTTTTAATAATAATATAAGCTGTATAAGGATTACAACCTCTGGCATACCATCAAATTGTATCATTATTTTGCATCGTGTTGAATTGCATCGTATCGCCCAGAATCGCCCGATGCTTCAAATGTATCGTTAATGTATCGTATCGTTGGCACCGTATCGAGATGCGCATCGCATCGGCCTCAGTGACGGAGATGCACATCACTAATACATAATGATACAATACAATTTGCAAATACTTCAACTACACACAACACAATCACACATGCACACACACACACACACACACACACACACACTAGACTATACTCTCATGTCACCCTTCAAATCATTCTCATACAATACGTTGGGCTTCCTCCCTGGTATAATTTGTGAACAGAATTTTTTTTAAACTTCCTCTTTAATATATTTATAGATTGACTGGATTTGATCTCCACCTCCAGATCATTCCACAAGGTAACTCCACACAGAGAAATACACATAGCCTTCCTGGTTGTTCTTGAAGATTGCTGTTCCAGTTTGAGTTTCCCTCTAAGGTTATATCTTTGAAGTCCAGCTCTCTCACAGAACAATTTCTGTATTTTGTCAGGAAGGCTGTGGTGTATGACTCTGTACATGAACTGGGCGGTTTTGTAATCCACCAGGTCCTTTAATTTCAGGACTGAAACTTTTAAAAACAAATAATTTGTATGTGCTCTATAGTTCTCATTGGTTACAATCCTGATTGCTCTTTTTTGGAGCATAACCAAAGGAAGTAGGTTGGTTTCATAGGTATTTCCCCACACCTCAACACAATAATTCAGATATGGAAGGACCAAAGCATTATATAAGATAAACGAAGATTGTACATAATACTCAATGCTCTCAAACTGAACCTAAGCAAAACAGAATTGCTCCACCTGCCGGCCAAATCCTCCCCCCTGACCGACCTTTCCATCACAGTCGAGAATGCAGCTGTGACCGCGTCCCCGACCGCCAAGAACCTTGGTGTTGTCCTCGACGACCAGTTGAACTTCTCTGCTCACATCGCAGCGACAACCAGAACCTGCCGATTCCTCCTGAGCAACGTCAGAAGGATACGCCCCTTCCTGACAAAAGAAGCCACCCAACTCCTCGTCCAATCAACAGTCATCTCCCGCCTCGACTACTGCAACGCACTGCTCGCTGGCCTCCCGGCCACTGCCACTAAGCCTCTTCAACTCATTCAGAACGCAGCGGCCCGCCTGATCTCAAACCTACCGAAGTCGGCCCATGTCACCCCACTTCTTAGGGACCTGCACTGGCTCCCCATTGCTGCACGAATCCGCTTCAAGGCCCTCGACCTAGCATACCGTGCGGCAAAGGGAACTGCTCCCGCCTACCTCCGGTCAATGGTCTCTAACTACACACCCTCAAGACCCCTACGCTCTGCATCTTCTGGCCGCCTCAGACCTACTCCTATCCAAGCTCCGGGAGGGTCATCAAAGAGAAGTCGCCTATTCTCAGTCCTTGCCCCACAATGGTGGAATGAACTACCCACCCCAGTTAGGACAGCCGAAACACGTCCAATCTTTCGCCGTCGACTAAAGACACACTTCTTCAACCATTATCTGAATTTAAAAAAAAAAAAAAAATCTAACCCTAACTAACCATACTGTCATGCACTTGTCCTAATAAACTAACCTACACTGTAGCACTCAACACTTTGATGAACATTGTTACTCAGCTGATAGAGTTGTGCTCTTCCTGATGGCTTGTCGTACAGAACTTGTAAGTCGCTTCGGATAAAAGCGTCAGCTAAATGACTAAATGTAAATGTAAATGTAATGCTCTTACATGGCTTATGTGAGTCTTCCAACACATTTTTTCATTTATGATCACTCCTAAGAATAACTCAGTTGCTGGTGTTTGTGAGGTTTTATTGAGTTTGTGAGAAGATTGGATCAGTTAACTCTTTCACTACCACACTACAGAAGGTTAACTCTTTCACTACCACACTATCATGACCAGTGATGCCGGTAACGCGTTACTAAGTAACGCGTTATTGTAGTCTGATTACTTTCCCCCGAAAATAGTAATCTAACGCGTTAATCTTTAAAAGCCAGTAATCTGATTGCAATTACTTGTCCAAGTGGCTGTGCATTACTATTTCGTTACTATCTCATCATAAATTCATAATGCAGGCGGAATGCAGTATTTTATTTCGTTTTCGACAGTCAAAAATACATTTTTGAGCTGTTTTTCTTATTTGGGAGTGACGTGGTGTGGCAGTGAAAGGGTTACACAAGAATGTGTCCTCGCGGCGTGACTGGACTCTCTGTCTGTGAGTGACTCTGCTTTGGCCCAATCACATTCCCCATCCACAGTCTGCGAATCAGAGGCAGAGTAGGGCGGGTCTTCACAGCACGTCATGTGACATATGCGCCAATCGTGTGACAGCAGTGCTCCGTTGCATTCGTCTGAGAATTCCACCCCAAAACGCTTGTCTAAACGAAGTGAAACCGCAAGAAGACTAGAGAGACATTTATAAAAACAATTTAATAGTTACAGTTGATATAATTGAATAGTTCAGCCTGCATTTGTTAGATGTGAATGGATACACTGGTTTTGTAAAACCACTGGCTGGCTGCTCTAATGCTCTCCCACAGTTCTTCAGGTGGGAGAACACGAGTGACAGAGAGAGGGGAGAGAGACACACACACACACACACACACACACACACACACACACACACACACACACACAAGCACAAGCACACGCACACACGCGCGCGCACACACACACACACACACACATACACACAGAGAGGGAGAGAAGGGATTATATTATAATAATAATAATAATAATAATAATTATTATTATTATTATTATTATTATTATTATTATTATTATTATTATTATTATTATTATTATTATTATTATTATTATTATTATTATTATTATTATTATTATTATTATTATATTAGAGATGTAGGCTGTCTGGGTGGGGTTGGAGAGAAAGAGGCATGGGGTGAGAGAGAGAGAGAGAGAGAGAGAGAGAGAGAGAGAGAGAGAGAGAGAGAGAGAGAGAGGGGTGAGAGAGAGAGAGAGAGAGAGAGAGAGAGAGAGAGAGAGAGAGAGAGAGAGAAAAGCTCTTATTTGCCAGATTTACAGTTAATTTACATGTTAAAGAGAGACTGATTGTATGTTTATAGAGAGACATTTATAAAAACAATTTAATAGTTACAGTTGATATAATTGAATAGTTCAGCCTGCATTTGTTAGATGTGAATGGATACACTGGTTTTGTAAAACCACTGGCTGGCTGCTCTAATGCTGTGAGCATCATAGACTGTTGCTTTACCATACTTGATGGTACAGAAGCTGAAGCACTAGTTTAACAATTTACGTTATGTGCAGAGAAACAAGTTAAAAACAATTTATGCACTTTCAATAAAGCGTTTAAAAAAAACTGTTGGGGGAACGACGACGACTTCGTAACCTAGTTACTTTCAAAGTAACTAAGTTACTCTGATAATCAAGTAATCAGTAAAGTAACTTGGATTACTTTTTAAAGGAGTAATCAGTAATCAGTAATCAGATTACTTTTACAAGTAATCTGTGGCATCACTGATCATGACTTTGTGTGTTTACAGTGCCACAAGACAGAGTCATTGACATAACAAAAGAGCCTGACGCAAGGTCTTAACACAATGGGGACTAGCCACGAGTTAATACGTGTTTCGAATCCATTCGTTGTGGACCAGAAGCACGTATTAACCGTGGCAAGTTGTTATTGTTTTATTCCATATTAATAACTGGATCAAGATCGCCGATCGACTCTGCAGATCTACCCGACTCTGTGGAATCTGCAACATGCAATACCGGCCAGATCCTCTTAGGGTCGCCATCGCTCCACTGCAGTATCATTGTGGGCGAATGTATTTTTTTAGGCTCGCCACTAGGGGCGCTGGGGCGCCGCCCCCCCTGGTTAACCCTGGTTAAAAGAGAGAAGAAGAAGAAATATTTATTTTTATTTTTTTATAGCCCTATAAATAATATAAACATGTTTAAAATGAATAATATTTACTCATTTTAAGTATGTTTGTGTTTCCAATGCACAATATAACGTTAATATATCAAATATAAATAATCGTTTTCCTGAACAGGAAGTGACTCACTGTCTGATAGAGAATACGTTCCATTACCGTAGCCGCATTTCTCCTAGCCGCATTTCTCTCGGGCTAGACGCAATATCGCTTACAGTGGGCGTGCACGCCTTGCACTGGTTTCATCGCTGTATCCGTCGCAGCCAATCAGTGCGTAACGCGATGTGCGTTGAAATATGATGTATTATGATGGAAGCCGGGCGCGATTTGAAGCGGTCTTAGCAAGCAGCGTCTATAATTTCCGTAGCCGCATTTCTCGGAGACGCTCTCTGATTGGCCGACGTCAGTTTTTTCCGTAGCCGCATTTCGCGGAGACGCTCTCTCTGATTGGCCGACGCTAGTTTCTGGTTAGTACTGTAGATAGTTACTCTATGCTAGCTGTTGTGTTGTTGTGATGCAGCTATTTGTCTTGACGACAAGTTCTTTCGACGGTTAAGCTTAGGCATTCTTTCAAAGTTGGTTAAGGTTAGAGTTTGTCTTAGAGCAGGGCGATAGGAACGCCAGGTAGTTTGCAGGCTGTTCGACGCGGAAATGGGCAAAGACACAGCTCGTCACTCACACAGTACTTGTTGGCTAACAACAAGAAGCTATATATGGATGCAGTGTGGACATGGATGGACATCAACACAGTCTGGACAGTGGAGTGGATATAGTTTATCAAGCCCTTCTGCCTGTTGGACCACTGTGCGTTTCAAGTTCAACTTAACAAGGTAGAGTTGCGATATCTCTCTCTCTCGCTCTCTCTCTCTCTCTCTCTCTCTCTCTCTCTCTCTCTCTCTCTCTCTCTCTCTCTCTCTCTCTCTCTCTCTCTCTCACTCTCTCTCTGATTGTGTAGGGCATATTGGCTGCATTTGACTGACTGTGATCATATATTGATTGATGGCAATGGTGATAGTTGTACCTAATTAAATATTCGCCAATGCGTGGTACATGTTTGCAAAATGTTTGGTATAGCGCCCCCCATGGAGAAGAATGTACCGGCCGCCACTGGGTCACCCGCAGACGGTGCAGGCCAGCACAGTAACCATGTTGTTGACTAATGTATTGAATATAATTAATAGTATGATTAATGTGGTGTCATGGTGTGTGCTGTTGTTAACTTTCCCTCCCCTTGTTTGATGTGGGTTCCCTGTCTGGTTGTGTTTTGGTTTATGCTCTTGTGTCCTTGTGGTTGATGTATTTATGGACTTTCGGACCAGAATCCGGTTTTTCGGGTCTGTGTGAATGCGCGTCGAACTCGGTCCGCGGACCAAGCAGGCGAACTCTAGTCCGCCTGAAAACGTAGGTCTCGGTTCGGCTTCATCGAACCAAACGCGAACCAAATATAGGAAGTGATTATTATTACCACTGCTCGCAGCACTCACTGCAAAACAAGCACACTGCATCTAATCTCTCTATCTATCTATCTATATATGTCTGTGCATCTTGGGAAGAAGGAAGAAAAAACGCGGTTTATTATTATTACCGAGGCGCGCGGCTTATTATATTATTAAAACAGCTACTTGTGGGCACTCATAAAAACACCGTGGTCTACAAGTTGTTTAGCGAAAGGATGGTGGTAATGTGCTTCAATAGAACAATGGATCAATGCCATGTCAAAACTCGGCTCCGCTGATCTGGAGGGCTCCGCAGTACACACACAGACACATACACGCACGCGCGCGCACACACGGGATCGCAGCCACACACACATTTCCACTGTCCAATAGACAAGCGCCCTTTTTGACCGCGTGACATTGTTCAGAAGGTCTCGGTCCGCCTCACAGATATCTGTGTGAAAGCAGGCGAACCAAATGAAGAATGCAACAATGTTGCAACTTCACCCCCAGAACCGCACCGAGTCCACCAAAACTATATGTGAAAGCGACCTAAGTGTATATTAGTTTTCTGTTTTATTGCCCTTTTATTTTGTGTGTTCAGTCCATCTTCTGGTTAGGTTTTGTTTTGTATTTAGAGCCAGCGCGGCTGTGCCTATTGTTTGTGCTTGAATGTACATTTGTCACATTGCTAAGTAAAAGCTCTTAAATCGTGACCATCGTCTCCTGCCTCATATCCCTGCTCACTCTCGTCCTGCTGCCTTGGGTTCTACCTCCACCCTCACCACCATACCCTGTCGTAACACTAGGGGTCATGTCTGCTTCATATGTGACCCTGCCCAGCGATTTGTGCCACATGTCTCCATTTTCATCTTCCAGATTGTGAAACTACAGAATGTAAGCTTTCAAATGATGTGTCATACGTTGAAATCTGAGAATGTTTATAGAATGTGTGCCAATTTGAATCTTGTAAAACAGTTATTTTTCTGTTTGCTTTAAGGCGAGACAGCACCCCCTAATAGGGAAAACAAATATTTGAATAGATATCACTATGAAACTTTCCCAGTTTGTTAAGTACATATAAACTAAGAAAAAATATATTGCAAGTTTTCAGAATTGTATGTTTATATATGCAAATGAGGCACTTCTCCATTAACACTTTCTGTGCCAAAAACGTTAAAAGTTGTTATTGGGCGACAACCGTTGAGTGCCAAACAACGTAAAAAGTAGTTTTTGGATCGGTTTGCCTTATTTTCGATATTTTTATTCATTATTCATCCAGGGACCTTGGTGTTACCATAGGGAATGAGTCTGAGATCGCCAAAGTGCAATACCGGCCGCATCCAGCTAGACGGCGGTATCGAGCACCTTTTGAAACCTTATATCTTGGCCTGTGTAATGTTCAAATATCTTCGGGCGCACTTTTCTTTGTCAGGCGAGTCGAGCAATTCTCCCGGTTGCATTGAAGCGTGTTAATTACTCCAGATCCATATGTTATGTCATGGACCAAAAAATACCAAATGGACATCGGATGGAGCAGATGGCGATCAAACAATTGGAATATTATTTTTGGAATACTCCCGATCACAGGTAAGGATTATCAATCAATTCTGGCTTGATTGTGCAAGGTTTTCATACCGATCCAGCTGATCAGCTTTTTTAGTGTTCAATACAAATGCCGTTACTGGCAATCAAATAATCATAAACGACCCCCCCCCCCCCCCCCCTTTCATGCATTCATGATGAAACATAATAGCTATTATATACATTTGATTTGGGAATAGTAATGTGTCCAGGCAAGAAACGCCAATGCTTATAGTAGAATTGACGTATAAGGCTATTACTTATCCAACATGGATAATGCCAGATTCAAAAACTTGGTTTCATTTTGTTGATACATTCAAAACTAAACTTCTTATATAGGGGATTGTGGCTATGTCCTCTTGTCAGCCCATACATCAGGAAATACTGTCTACATAAAAAAAATATATTTTTTTGCCTAGTTTTGGTATAAAATGTACTATAAACCTGGCTATGAATGATATATCAACAAACCCCTCCATACCGAGAAGCATAATATGGATGGGAAGAAATGTGGAAAGTTGGCTGTGTGTAGGTACTAGGGAAATGGTGTTCCAAAACTTTGTGTGTAAGTAAAATGCATAAAACTAGTTTTTCAGAAAACAAAGTTTTGTATTGTAATTGTGATCTATGGACACAATCAGACAAAATGAAGTAAAATAAACAACTAAATGTGTGTTATTGACGTTTTATTGTCACTAGTTTCATAGAAGACATGTTTAGGAAGCAAAATATAAGAAAATCTCAATATCGTTGAAAAAAAGAAAAAAGGCGATTTTGGGAGGTACTGTCTCGCCTTAAGCTCTGAAAATGCCTCTAGAAGAAAAGGCTAGAATTAACACCTCTGCCTGTTTCTGCTTGGCGTTAACAATAGCCGCCTACAACCGCCCAGCCACTCCCCTCACTGAATAGCATTAACATACAGTATTGTCAGTATGTGCTGGCAGCCATGGCTGTGAAAATAGCTTAAACCTGTGATTTTTGCACTGGCCAACAGCATAACTAGTAATAGTAGGTAAGGGATATGTACAGATATAGATATAGTATCGACAGGTATGTAAAAAGGATTATATTACTAATAGTAGTTAATAGGTAGTAGTAATAATGAGGTAAAATAAAATAGTAAAAACAGTTGTATGCATCTTAACCTCTTTAGCCCGAACGGTCCGTCGGCAGACCGCAGATGACATCACGTCATAAATCCATGTCTATAGACTGTATGGATTAATGTTGCGTTTTTCTTTCAAATGTAGCCAAGCGTAAAGACCCTAATCCTGTCAAAACAGCGTTTTTCTTGTCTGGTCATTTTAGCATGGTGTTATTTTTTTTTTTTTAAACACATTTTTTTATTAACATTTATAGACAACCAACACTTAGACAATACTTACAATGACATCAATAACATAACAGTACATTAACATGGGCCCCTTGAATTCGGCTGCGTTCAGCCTACCAGACCCCCATGAGAGGGACCCCCCCCTCCCGCCATCCACCCCTAGAAATAGGGTTCCCCCACATCCCAGGTCCGTCCCATGCAGGGCCGAGCACTCAGCGACACGGGTCCCTTGAATTTAATTGGGCCAGGCTCAGTAGAGGGGCGAGGGGTGGTACTCCCCCCCACCGAGCCAAGCCCGCTACCTCCCATGTCACCAAGCACCCCACCCCACGCACAATGTCCCCACAACATAAAGGACCCCCCTCTCCCGGGCCAAACCGCGTAAAACGATGCCCCCCCCCCCCGACCCCCCCCCCCCTAAGCTAAGCCCGCAGAACTCCCCATTATCCCAGGCCAATACGCGTAGAGCCGGGCCCCCAGCAACACGAGTCCCTTGAATCAATTGGGCCAGGCCCAATAGAGGCGAGGATAGGGGACTCCCCCCCACCGAGACAAGCCCGCTACTTCCCATGTCACGAGAGCCCTACCCCTACCCCACGCACACCGACCCCGCAACACACAAGACCTCACTGGGCAAAGCTCAGCCGCTCTGACCCCCATAAGAGAAACCCCTCCCTCCCGCCCTCCTCCCCAAAAAACAGAGCCCCCCCACATCCTGGTCCACCATGCGCGGAGCCAAGCACCCAGAGTCTCCACCCGCCCCCGTCTGACCGCCAGGCCCCCGGCCCATGAACACCCCAAGCCCAGGCCCGCATAAGGCCAAAGCACCACGGCCTCAATGGCCCCGCGACCCCAAGCCCGGTGTCCTCCCGGCCCGGTGACCAGACCGCCCCAGCCACAGTGGCCGAGGGCCCCAGGAAACCCCACCCCACCCATACCGATCCCACAATACGCAAGGCCCCCCCTCTCCCGGGGTCAGACCGCCGGAACGATGGTCCCTCCCCCCGACATTCCCCCCCACTGAACTCAGCCTGCCCACCTCTGTACCTCCCATGTCACCGATGTCACTATATACATTTATGCTAACATGACTTAAAAATAAAACTGACAACACAATATGAAAAGGTTAAATGTAAATAAAATAAGCTATATGATTAGCACTTTTTGCCACCGTTGGCGGTTTGGAGGGGAATCAGCTCTCCTATTGGAGAAGCCCCCCGCCCTCCAATAGAGATACCCCCCAATGGAGATTCTCCAAGCCTGTCTTCTTGTCCAACATTTTTGAATTCTTGTCCTTCACAAATGTCCATGTGCACATTTAAAGCAACTGCTATTCTAACATAACTCAGATTCTAACATAACTCAAAGAAAAAATACAACATTTGGCACTCCCATGGTATTAGAGGATCTTAGTCGTTTCCCTCTGTTCCCCGTTGGAAGGGTAAGGAGTAATGGTGAGAGGGCTCCCCCTAGTGGCGAAAGTGCGCACTATATAAGTCCAACATTCGTTCTGTGGACGGCCTCAGAGCTCCCAGTCAATGTTCTGAATCCGTCTTTCTTATGCTCTTGTTCATTTGTATTGTGTGTCACGTGTAATCCTGTAGTTCCTTCATAGCAGTCCATTGTGTATTATTCCCCAATATGTTCCTAATCAGCGTGTCCCTTTTTAAAATAAATTTCAATACGTGTGTATTGTAAATCATAGTGTTAATTATTCCAGATTCTGGTGTTATAGTTTTATACTTCTTGGGGTAACTGTTCAATTATCTTTCCTCTGTTGCATCTATTCTCATCCCCAGGTCCCTGTGTGTATTGGATACTTCCCCACGTTGATTTTGTCTTGATTTGGATCACTGTGTCCTTTCATGCCCCTTTCTCGTGTCCCTTTGTCATCCTTCACAGTTGATCTGCTCTTTTCCTCCTCCCGTCCTCCTCTCCTCGTCCTCGTCTCTCGGTTCTGGTCCACCTGCGCGCCCCCTCCATCCTCTGCATCAGCGTAGGCCTAGGCGGTAGGCCTCTCTCCTACCCCTCCCGGCACCTTCCATCCTCCTCGCACCGTGTCCCTCGCCGCCTCCCGCACGCTGTTGGGACCTGGTTCCTTTCTTTTTCTGAATTTTCTTTATATCTACATAGCTCCGACGTTTCCTTGCCACCTCCGTTGGATTTTTCAGTGTTACATTGTATGCTCCGCATTGCTCCTAATCCAATTTGCGTGGTGGCCTGGTTAGCTTCTATGTTAGCTTGTAAACTAGTTTGCATGTTAGCCTGTAGCTTTTCTGCATTTACAATCAGCGTCCCGCTAGCTTGTTCTACCTGTTGCATCATTGCCTTGTGTTGAGTCTTTTCCATCAGTGTATATACTTCATCTGGGGTTGCTTTTCTTTCATTTGTCCTCGTGTTCATTCTTCCTTCTTTCTTTTGTCCTCGAATCTTCAATTTTTATTTAGTTTTGAATTGTTTTACTTCCTTTTTTATATTCATTGACCGGGAACTCTTTCATGTGGCTGCTCACCTGAACGTCGCAAACCGGAAGTCAGCATGGTGTTATACACCGTCAAAGATGCAAAGAAAAATCATAATTTATATTCTCCTTTGTTTCATCACAATTTACTCAAGCCTAGTAACAGACACAATACATTCCCTGAGATGCATAGATGTCCCTAGATACCAAGAACATGCAAATGGACCTTGTAGAAGTGGAGCAATCTTCCATTTACTTAAGTATGTATTTTTAGGCATATTTTTCAAAAAATAGGGCTAGGACTTAACAGGTTAAAGTATCTCCTAGAGTCATTATGTGGCCTGCTTGTCATTAGCCCACCGCAGATGCATTGCAGTCGTACGTCACTCTCCACATTCCATTCAGTTTCATGTGGAAATTAACTATAATATTTCAGTTTTTTTCCCCTCCACGCACCAAATACTAGAAATACTAGAATTACTACAGACACATAGAATAGAATACAACTTTATTGGCCACACAAGGTGAAATTTGTCTTTGTTCCATAGCATTTCAATGGAAAAAAACGCAGGAATACTATAGTAATTCGGCATACATTTCTATAATATTACACTACATGAACACTATAGTATTATGCATACATTTCTATAATTTTACACTACATGAACATTATAGTGATTCACCATACATTTCTATAATTTGACAATACAGGAACACTATAGTGATTCACCATACATTTCTATACACTACAATGAACACTGATTCACCATACATTTCTATAATATTACAATACAGAAATACTATGGTCACTACAATATTTCTGTGGTAAATCGCTATACTGCGTATGCAAAAACAAACAAACAAACACAGCAACACTATAGGTTTTATTATAATACATTTTCTCATGGGTTTGTTTGCATGGCCATAGACATGCAGTATTTCCAAAGCACATTGTGCAAAGTTGGCAAGGACAGGGAAAGAACAAGATGAATATTATATCACCGGCATTAACTCAATCTCAACAATAATGTCATCAGTATTATAGTTGAGTCAATGCAAATGTACATTCGTGCTTTGTCTCTGCCTCTATCAGTACCACTGTATGTATCTCACTCTCTCTCTCTCTCCCTCCTTCCTTCAGGTATTTTCCTTTCCTCTCTCTCTGCTGCCTAATGATACATGTTAATTGTTTTTAAATGGCTTTTTGATGCTGGTTTGTGATTTTCTCTCCCTTCAATTCTATTATATCTGTTGGAGCATGGCGAAGAGAATTCATACAGAGTGGTCAGAGGTACAAATCAATACACCAAAATACAATAGCCTTGACATGGTGCCTGTGTGTGTGAGAGAGAGTGAGCGTAAGAGGAGGGGTTCATTATGTGTTCCAGTATTCAGGCAACATAGGGAGGAGAAAATTACTTTAATGGTGTCACAGGTTGACAGGAATTGTTGTCCGTTCTTTCAAGAGTTTTTTATAAAGACTGTGAAATGACATGTTTTCATGGATTTACCTGCCCTCTGGAATTAGCCTGTGTTTTCCCCCATAGCTGTGTGCCCAGGACTGTGATAAGTGACTGAATATTGAATGAATTCCCACAATGAATCCAAAAGCCCTACAGCTGTGCCCACTCAAGCTATAGCATCCTAACTATTGCCAAGCGAGTTTAGCTCCAAACCCCGCCCCATAGTGTGACAAATTGCCATGGCCTCTGATATCGCGCTGTGATTTGCTGAGATGCTCTCCATGCTGGTTTCCCTCTCTCTACTGTTCGTCAGCATCAAGCTGTTGGTTAGAAGTTAACGTTATGTTTTTTTTGTTTTTGTTTTTAAATGTGCATTGAAATAGCGAACTAGCTACTTCATTGTCTCAACAGATTTACATTAGGGGCACTAGCGTAACGTTAGCTCCATCATCGGTGCTACTGACAGGGTCCACTGACTGTCTCCTGTAAAACAGCAACGGGTATGAAACTTCTATATGTTCCTTGAAGTGTTATCGAGACAATGAAGACAACAAGTTGGAGACTGGACTCAAGTTTACTTGGTTGACATAGAGACGCTCATACATACTGGTGCACTCTTATATATCGTTCCGGGTTGCACACCGGCATTATATGGTACCTACTGCATATCACTACATCCCCCCTGTTTAGCAGCATCGCCCCATATAATTAGCGGAACACTCTTATGTCAATAGTCCACTGAAATCACATCACCAAGTGCAAATCCTCCCCCTTATTTAGGTTTACATTCACCCCCCAAGACCATAATGATAACAAAGCACCAGAGTCCCCATGATGACCCAGCCTTGTGCTCCTGGTGTTGTTCTGGCCCTCTGTGTTATGTATTGGGTTGGGTTTGTCCCAGGGCGATCGCCGTACTCGCCCTGTATATGTACGTGGTGATTGCGCACCTGTGGTTGTTATGGTATTTACCTGCTATCAAGTATAAAGCCTTGTTACTGAGTACCTCCGTGTCTGTGATGATTCCTTGTTATATTACCAGGATCAGATATAACAAATTGGCGACGAGGACGACGGAACTGCACGGCATCCTTGGTCGAAAGAAAAGTGGGACTTTGGAAACTAAGTGGAGGACATTTGGTTGCCATTAGCAACGGAGCTAATACGTGTACCCTGAGCGGCTAACGGAGCTATGCGGCGGACTGGTAACGTTGATGTGTGTGTGAATGTCGGATCTAGACACAGACAGTGATAACAGTACGGACAAACAAGAAGTGCATGTCGTAACAAGAACAATGGCTGGAATATTGGGGAGTATCGGCCCCTTTGATGAGAGCGTGGAACAATGGAGTTCATATACGGAGAGATTTGATTTCTTTGTGCTCGCAAATGACATTAAAGACATTAAGATTGTGCCCACGTTTATGAGTGTGATTGGGGCAAGGACTTTCAACATTCTACGAAGTTTGGTACGACCGATAAAACCGGGGGAAATGACATATGCACAGATTGTTACTGCATTGACGGGACACTTTTCTCCTAAACCACTCCTGATAGCGGAACGGTTTCGGTTCCATAGGAGGAATCAAGAGGAGGGGGAAACTGTAACAATGTTTGTAGCAGCACTTAGGAAATTATCTGAACACTGTGAATTTAATGAGGAATTAAATGACACCATCAGGGATAGACTTGTGTGTGGACTGCAAAGTGAGGCAGCACAAAAAAGACTGTTAACAGAACATGGGCTCACCCTACAAAAGGCCATTGATGTCAGTGTGTCAATGGAATTGGCAGCCAGGGAGGCACAACAACTGAGTGCGTCTGCCAAAGTGCATCAGGTTTTTAATGTAAACCAAAGATAAATGTCAGGACAGGGCATGTGTTTTCGGTGTGGCAAGCCAGGGCATCAAGCGACGGAATGTTGGTGCAAGGAGTTAGAGTGCCGGGGCTGTGGCAAAAAGGGCCACATTGAGCGGGCATGCCGTAATAAGAGGAGCGAAGCACCGTCGCAGCTCAGACAACCTAGGTTTCAAAAAGAGGCATTCAAACCTAGGACCAAGAAAGGCGTATACCAGGTGGAACACAAGGCTGTTAGTGACTCCTCTGACGAGGAGTATCCACTACACATACTAACTGTGGCGGGTGGGTCTAGTGGCTACTGGGTGTTACCTTCGCTAGAGGGGAAACCAGTGCGTATGGAGATAGACACCGGCGCGGCGGTGTCACTGGTGTCAGACAAAGTGTATCGACAAACACTGAAACACCTACCACTGCGGCCAGCCCGAGTGGTGCTGAAGACATATACCAGAGAAGCGGTGGCCCTAAAAGGGGTCACAGAGGTCAAAGTGGAGCTGAACGGACAGCACGCTAAACTACCACTCTATGTGGTGCATGGTGACTACCCCTCCTTACTGGGACGGGCGTGGATGGAGAAAATACAATTGGACTGGCCTGCGGTGCGACTGGTGACACAGGGGGACACAGGGTTACCCGCAATTCTTAAGAAACATGCTGATGTTTTTAAAAAGGAGCTCGGAAGCATGAAGGACATTACGGTGAAGCTGAGAGTTAAACCAGGCAGCACACCTAAGTTCTTGAAAGCGCGGCCAGTGCCCTACGCCATCAGGCCCAAGGTGGAGGCGGAACTGGATGCTCTGGTGAAAAGTGGGGTGCTGGAGCCAGTTAGCGTCAGCGATTGGAGTACCCCCATCGTGCCCATTGTAAAAAAGGATGGGGAAATAAGGGTATGTGGTGATTTCAAGACTACATTGAACCCAGTGCTGGAAGTGGAGAAATACCCCTTGCCTCTTATCGAGGACTTGTTCGCTGGCCTGTCTGGCGGTCAGAAATTCAGTAAAATTGACCTCCGCCATGCGTACCTGCAGATGCACGTGGATCAAGACTCCAGAAAGTTTCTGACGGTTAACACCCACAAAGGGTTGTTCAGGTACTGTCGGTTGGCATTCGGGATAACCTCAGCCCCTGCTCTGTTCCAAAGGGCGATGGATCAGATTTTGTGTGGGTTGCCTCGGGTACAATGCTACCTAGATGATATCCTAGTGACGGGGAAGGATGACAAAGACCATCTTCAGAACCTGGATGAGACCCTGCAGAGGCTGCAGGATTATGGACTGAGAGTCCACAAAGGGAAATGTGAATTTCTTCCGTCTTCCATCGAATACCTCGGCCATGTAATTGACGCTGCAGGGCTGCACAAGGCTCCTTCAAAGACTAAGGCCATTGTGGAGGCTCCTGCCCCCCAAAATGTGGCCCAACTCCGTTCATACTTGGGACTACTGAACTATTATTGACGATTCATGAAGGGTCTCTCAACAGCGCTGAAGCCGCTGCACCAACTGCTCTGTCGGGAGAAGCCATGGGCCTGGACTGAGGAGTGTCAGAAGGCTTTCGTAGCATCAAAAGAGACGCTGCTGAGGTCAGAGGCCTTAACGTACTTTGACCCGGCATTGCCGATACAGCTGGCCTGTGACGCATCCCCATACGGAGTAGGGGCGGTTATCTCCCATATCATGCTGGATGGGGTAGAGAAACCCATTGCTTTTGCGTCCAGAACACTGAACAAGGCTGAATCAAATTACGCTCAAATAGAGCGTGAAGCACTAAGCATCGTGTTCGGCATACTAAAATTTCACCAGTACCTTTTCGGGAAACGGTTCACACTCCTGACCGACCACAAGCCACTCACGACCATACTAGGTCCGCATGTGGGCATCCCACCGCTCGCAGCGAGCAGGATGCAGAGATGGGCATTGCTCTTGTCTGCCCATGACTATGCAATTAAATATCGGAAGTCAGAATTGCATGGTAACGCAGACGGCCTCTCCAGGCTACCATTACCTGTGTCAAAGCCAGGCCCGGGTCAGGTTGACATCTTTTATTTCAGTCAAGTGGAGAATGCACCAGTCACCGCGCAACAGGTGAGGAGGGCCACTAGGAATGACCCAGTGTTTTCACAAGTAATGGACTCCATCGTAAAGGGGGGGAGAATGAAGGACACACCCGAGCTCAAGCCTTTCATCTCTAGACAACATGAACTGTCGACTCAAGCTGGGTGCCTGCTCTGGGGAAGAAGAGTGGTCATCCCTCCTTCGCTGCGTAAGTCCATGCTACAACAACTTCATACGGGACACTGTGGCATGGTCCGTATGAAAGAAGTCGGACGTAGCTATTTTTGGTGGCCCGGGCTGGACAGCAACATCGAAGAAAAGGCTAAGACATGCCCCACCTGTCAGCGGGTCCGTAATGCACCCCAGCCTGCACCACTACACCCCTGGGAGTGGCCAAGTGAGCCATGGAAACGGCTACATGTTGATTTTGCTGGGCCATACGAAGAGAAAATGTTCCTTGTGGCGGTAGACGCCCACAGCAAATGGCCCGAAGTGGCAATAATGAAATCCACAATGGCTGAGAGGACCATTGAGAAACTGGGGGAAATGTTTAGCCGTTTCGGGTGTCCAGAACAACTGGTGAGTGACAATGGGCCCCAATTTATCTCTCAGGAGATGGACACTTTCTTAAAGGTCAACGGAGTTAAACACATTAGATCTGCACCCTACCAACCAGCAACTAATGGGTTAGCTGAGAGACTTTGAAACACAGCCTAAAGGCGTCACAGGGACAAGGTAGTCTCCACCAACGCCTTCACGGTTTCCTCTTAACCTACCGGAACGCCGCACACGCAACCACCAAGGCATCCCCAGCAGAACTGCTCCTTAAGAGACCGCTGCGCACCAACCTGGATCTTCTCAGTACCTCACTGACCTCCTCCACCCCTACACTCAGTCACGGTCCCTGCGATCCACGGACACTGGTCAGCTCTCCATCCCCCGAACCAGACTGCGGACGTTCGGGGACAGAGCTTTCAGTGTGGCAGCTCCCACCCTCTGGAACTCCCTCCCCGCAGAACTCCGCACCACCCCAACTCTGGACTCATTTAAAAAACTGCTCAAAACCCACCTCTTCAACCTGGCCTTCAACCCCTAACTTTCTCACTTTATATGTATGTGTTGTGTCTGTCCACTATGTTTGTTGACTTGTTATCTCCCCCCCCCCCCCCCCCTTATGTAAAGCGACCTTGGGTCCTCTGAAAGGCGCTATATAAAACGAAGTATTATTATTATTATTATTATTATTACCAGAGGAAGCAGAAATTGTGTGGCATGAACAGGATAAGCAAGTAAGAAGAAGAGCATTGAGAGCCAAGACCAGGGCTTTCAGTGCTGGTGACCACGTACTGGCACGGAACTACCATCGTGGACCGAAGTGGGTGCCCGCCACTGTAGTCCGACAGACAGGACCGCTGTCCTATACAGTACAGACAGACAGCGATCTGGTGTGGAAACGGCACACAGAGCAGTTATTGGGGAGTGTAGAGACCCCTAGGGAACCCCAATCCACTGCTGGAATTACAGAGCTGTTTTTGAATGACACTCCAACTATGCAGCCGGTGTCAATTGACTTACCTTCCCTGGAAGAGCCTACAGTGGCCTCACCCACCCAGGAGGGTGATGATGACGCCGACACCCCGGCACCAAAGTCCATGCCACCGACGCCACAAATGGACAGTGGTGACCGCCGATATCCAAGTCGGGAACGGCGGCCACCCATTCGTTTGGATCTATAGACTTACCTAAATGAAAGACTTATACAAAAAAAATAAACTGTAAAAAAAAAAAAAAAAAAAAAAGTCTGTGTCCAAAATGGGAAAGGGGGAGAGTGGACTGTTAGATTTTTTGGAATGTTGTTGACCGGGCAAATGAAAAAGAAAAAAATATATATATATTATTATGATGTTGTATTGCCATGCGGGCTGTTGCAACTTAGGGGTACCATTATGCTAAGTGGGGAGGAGATGTTATGTATTGGGTTGGGTTTGTCCCAGGGCGATCGCCGTACTCGCCCTGTATATGTACGTGGTGATTGCGCACCTGTGGTTGTTATGGTATTTACCTGCTATCAAGTATAAAGCCTCGTTACTGAGTACCTCCGTGTCTGTGATGATTCCTTGTTATATTACCAGGATCAGATATAACACTCTGTAGTGGGCATCTTCCGTGCAATAATGTGTGCTCAGGTCACATAGTCTTTGTAAAAATCTGGTCTGTTCACAACCCTCCCACATCTTGTGCGTCTTGGTCCTGGGCTATTGGGCACCTGTGTAGTACAGGGTGACATCGTAGGTGTTTCCGGTGGGTCACTCTGCATTGTAGGTGTTTCCGGTGGGCCCTCGTGGGTGTCCTCTTGAAGCTGTGGCACAGCAAAGTGTGTCTGTGTTGGACTTCTCTGCATCTGTGGGATGTATAGCTCACGCAGGTGGCTCCTGCACCGCCTGACCTGGTTGCCATTTGGTGTTTGTACAACATAGCTTCTTGGCTCATTGCATTTTTGTACAATGATAGCTGGATGCCATGTCCCTCTATCCTTGTTCAGCACAGTCACATGCTGTCCGGGGCAGAGTGGGGGTAATTCTCTGCGGCAGCTGCGGTCGTGATGCTCTTTTAGGTCCGCTGTTCTCTGTTCCATGTGAACCCTATGCTCCTCCCTGCCTGTTAGGATCTCGTCTACTCGGCCAAACAGTGACAGGTACATCTGCATTTTTTGTGCGACTGCATGGCTAGACACATTAGGCATTTCATCCACCAGTGGATATTTGGAATACCTGTCCACAGTCAGAAAGAACTGGCGACCTTTGACCTCAAATAGGTCAGAAGCGATAGACTGCCATGGTTTGGATGGTATGTGGTGTGGGTGGAGAGGCTCTTTTGGGTTTGCATCTTGATGTTCCACACACACTCTGCAGGATCTGCACACCCTTTCGATGTCATCATTCATTTTGATCCAATAGACCAGGGGTGGCCAACCCGCGGCTCGCGAGCCGCATGCGGCTCTTTGCCCGTCAATGTGCGGCTCTTCCACCCATAATTTTTTTTTTTTTTTTTTTTTTTTTTTTTATGTCACTCATTCCATAAGGACGTAGAATAAACATTTACAATTTTTTTTTTAAATGGTCCATTTGCATGTTCTTGGTATCTGAATCTAGGGACATATATGGATCAGTGTCAGAAATAGTGTGTCTGTTACTAGGCTTGAGTAAATTGTAATGAACCAAAGGAGAATATCAATTCTATTTAAAAAAAAAAATTATCTTTGACTGTAAATAACACCATGCTAAAATTTACCAGACCTGAAAAATCTAAGCAAATGAATAAAGGGAAGATGATTAAACAGAAGGTTTTGTAGATACAGTACTGAATTCTGCCATATTTTTTATAATGTAAATTTCTCCACCATTCTTCATCATATTGCAACACCGTTTTTTGCAAGACGTTCACAGAAAGGTAGAGAAACTAACTGCGTTCTGTTTTATGGCAATAACGTTCAGGTTTGTGGGAGATAATCCCAAAAAATAAGAGAAATTAAAAAGTAAATCCAGAAGTCAGATGATTGACAGGGGCTGGTGTGAGCTGGGTAGGGTAGTTTTTCGAAATTTGAAAGCCCTGAGTCTCTTCCTTCAAAAGACTACACTCACTTTTGGCTGTGCCACTTCCTCCTGTCAATATGCGCCGGTTTCCGACTCAATGCCCTGAGATTTCTATAATCTTATATTTCACTAATAACAGTTAAAATAATTGGTAAACAAACATAATGCTGAAAATATACACTTTTACTGTATATCTCGGGCTTAAGAGGTTAACCCTGTGAGGCCAAATTAAAAAGAAATTAGCAACTTCAGAGGCCAGAGGGTGGGACATATAAACACATTTACTATCAAATAGCATTGTGAGGCTGAACAACAGGACCAATTGACTATACATGTGCTTAAAGGGGAACTATCTTATAAATGGCTTTTTTCAGTGTTTACCATTGTTTCTTAGCTATGTGGACTTATATTAATAGGATATATGTCTCTAATTCTCATATTGGCGAATTCTTCCAATTCTCCTCTCACAATATTCACCCTCACTGAACTGAGTCATCTGAAAATGTGCATATCTGTGACGTCAGAGATTTCTCAGCTGCATAATAATGTGGCAGTTGATGTGGCAGTTGGCACCAGGCCACACAGTGGTTGGAGCCCAGCCTCAAAACGGCTTAAGATCTCGAGGTAGAAAAATGCGGTTTTTGATTAGAAATACAAAACAATGCATTTTTTTTTTTAGACCTAGGTGTTCCATAGACTCACAGGAATTGTGTAAAAGTGCCCAAATAGTGAAAGAAATAGTAAAATAGTTCCCCTTTAACATTTTTTAAATAAACATTATTTTTTTAAATGGCTAAAAGTGATTTTGTAATTTTGCAACCGTGGGTCTCACAGGGTACTTTTAACCCTGTGAGGCCCAAATAAAAAAGACATTAGCAACTTCAGAGGCCAGAGGGTGAGACCTATAAACACATGAAGGGTGCCGTGACTGAAAAAAAAGGTTGAGAAACGCTGGTATATGGTGTGGCTCTTTGTGGTACCACAGTAATTTTTTTTGTATTTTATTTTTTTATTATTTTTTAAACAAACATATAAACAAACATGACAACACACGATAAGATATACAAGCATTAATTGTCAGGGCACATCCAATGAGATCACCTTTTAGTTAGTTGTCTTATATAAGATATACCCATAATACCTGTTATCTAAAAAAAAAAAACCTACACACATATGCTCAGCTCGAACCCCCCCCTCCCGGACCCCACCTTGAGAAGTACCTCCACTATCCCTCGCACCTAACCAGACACTACCATTATAAGCTAGCTTTTATTCTCTCCACCACTTATTTTTATTTTTTTTATTGGTCTTTTTCCCCCTCCATTTTCCTCCGATTTTCTCCCATCCCAATGTTAGTCGTATGCCAATTCCCAGTCCCTTCCTGGTCGCTGCGCTTTACCCCCCACAGTCAGATCATTTTTTTGGGAGAGTGGAGGCTACCACGTGCTTCCTCCGACACACGTCCAGCCAATCACCGCTTCTTTTCACCTGGCAGCGCGGATTCTCATTGAGAGGGCGTAGCGTGTTGGAGGACCACACTATCCCCCTCACGTCCAATCCGCGCTTAGCAGGCGCCCCGACCGAACTGTAGGAGTCGCTGTTTACAACGACCCGGACCCACCCCGCCAGCTTCTCCCACCCTCTGATACAGCCAATTGTATCAGTGCAGACGGCCAGCCAAGCTGGTGACAACCCCGGAGCTGTGAGCTGGATTCGAACAGGCGAACCAAGCTCACAGCTCCGGGGCTGGTGACGAACGCAATCTCCGCTCGACCACCTAACCGCCCCTCTCTCCACCACTTCTAACCACATTGACATTTTGGATTCATTGAGACCCAGAATTCTTGCTGTAGATATTTCATGGTAAATTACATCGAGATATGTAAGAAACCAAACTTTACGGCACATTTTTTCCGGTTGAAACCAGCGTGATGCGATCAGCTTTTTGGCTACTGTGATACCCGATAAAACCAATCTCTTTAGCTGTGGATTCACTGCAAACTCAAAAACATCATTCAACAGCAATACCGAGGGGTGTACAGGTATATTCCAAGATACGAGTTTTGATATTTGTTGGGTCACATCTTTCCAGAATGCCTTAACTGGTGAGCAGTCCCAATACATGTGCATAAATGTCCCTACGTCCCCATTTGTACATTGGGTGCATTTGGAATCTTGTTTGAGCCCCATTCGGCACAGTCTTATAGGAGTCAAGTATGTCCTGTGAATATAGTTAAGATTGATTTGTTGATGATCCGGGTTCCTTGATGTAAGTCGGACATTTGCCCAGGCTCCTTGCCAATCAAAGTCATTTTCCAGGTCTGGTATATCCCTCCTCCAGACAGAGTCAAGTTGGAGGGTTTCATACGAGGACGTTAGTAATTGATGATACAATTCTGAAACAAAACCTCTCGATGTCTCTCTTGCGTAGAAGAATTTGTGGTATCTGTGGTGTTCAATTGGTCTGTCTAATGGAACACCGTGAGACTTCAAACATAGCTCTAACTGTTTGTGAAAAAGCCATGTGGACTTGGTGAGATTAAATTTTTTGCGTATTTCTTTATCACTACAAAAACCCTGTTTGTTAAAAACATCCCCTAATGAGTGTATGCCTTGCTCTTCCCATATAGGGAATCTTATAGGTCGTTTTCCAATTAAGAGAGCATTGTTATTGAATAAGGGAGTATGATTGTGCCATTCTTGTGGGTTAGGATTATTTTTTTGTGATTCACGCCATATCCGGATCGCATGAGTAATTATGGGGCCAAATTTTCATTCACAGTGCTTGATTGGTAGTTTAGTGTATGCTATGTCCTTCAGTCTATGTGGGGCTACTATGTTTTCTTCTATTTTTCTCCAAGATGCTAATGCTTGGGAGTCAAACCATGTTGTCAATGGACTTAATGACTTGGCTGTGGAAGTGGGTAGATTCCAGGGTAAACCTGAGGAGGAGCGGCTGTGTGTTCTGTGTGATCTGGGAGTGGTGGAGGATGAATATCATTTTGTTTTTTATTGCCCTTTGTACACCACTTTGAGGAGGGCTTTATTTGAAAAAATTCAAATTGCAAACCCAGATTTGTTTTGGCAGTCTGAGAGCTGTATGTTGAGTTGTTTTTTTGTGGAGGACATCTTCGGTTTTGCAGGATTTTTGGAGAAGGCATGGCACCTGAGACAAAACACACTGTATCCTATATAATTGTATTTGAATTCACCTTGTTTTTCTGTTTTTCTGTTTATTTACATTGAGTACAGCTTGTGTTATATTACGTTTTATTGTATTTTCTTGTATTTTTCTTTTTTTATGGCCATCTTGGTCTGTCATTTGTTAAGTAATTGGTAAAGTATATTATTATATACTTATTGTTATGTGTCTTGTAAGCCCATATGGGCTGGGCATACATCTGTATGTAAGACACGAAAATAAAAAATATCAAATCAAATCAAATCAAAATAATGAGTACGCCTTAAAATATAGGAAAAAATCTGGAAATGCCATGCCACCATCTGCTTTATTTCTCTGTGCGGTGGATCTTTTTATACGTGGTGGTTTGTTATTCCAAATAAATTTGTATGTGGAGGAGTGTAATCTTTTCCAGTAACCCTCTGGAGGGGGTAATGGTAGCATTGAACAGAAGAAGTTGATTTTAGGTAGTACATCCATCTTAACTATTGATATCCGTGCTTGTACTGTGTTTTTAAGTTTTGCCCATCTATCAAGGTCGTCTTTGATTTTGTTTTGGATTTTTGTGTAGTTGTGCTTCACCGTTTGTCTTATGGTAGGGAATATTTCCACTCCCAAGCATCTGAAATGTTTTACCATCGGTATCTGTCCTGGGAGGGTTGTATCTTTTTTTGCAGGGGTGTTAAGTGGAAGGAAAGCCGACTTCGGCCAATTTATCTTAAATCCCGATAAATCACCAAAGTCCTCAATCAACTTGAGCAGATGAGGCAATGTGGTGTTGGGGTTTTTCATGAACAATATTACATCGTCCGCATATAAACACATTTTTTGTTGTGTGCCCTTGATTACGATAGGTTCTATGGATTGGGATTGTCTTATATATTGTGCTAAAGGCTCTAATGATAGATTGAACAGTCCGGGACTAAGAGGACAACCCTGTCTGGCAGAGCGTGATACCGGAAATATTTCAGAGATGATTGTGCCTGTTGTAATCATGGCCGATGGGTCTTTGTATAATACTTTAATCATATCGATGAATCCTTTTCCTAACCCCATCCTTTCTAGCACTGCCCACAGATACGACCATTCCAGCCTGTCAAAGGCCTTCATAGCATCCAGGGACAGCATCGCCTTAGGTATGGTGTCCTCCTTGTCGGCATCAAGTACGTGCAGTATACGTCTTATGTTCTCAGTGATCAGGCGGCCTCCTATGAAGCCAGTTTGGTCCGGGTGAACTAAAGACGTCATATGCTTTTGTAATCTGATGGCTAATACCTTAGAGTACAGTTTGATATCTGTTCCGAGGAGGCTTAAAGGTCTATAACTACCGCACTCGTTGGGGTCTTTGTCTTTTTTAAGGAGGACTGTTATGAGTGCAATATTGTCATTTTTATGGAAGTTCCCCTCCTTGACTGAGTATAAGATCATATTTAGTAATAAGGGGCCAATTATGTCCCAACAAGAAAGGTACATTTCTGATGGGAAACCGTCTCTTCCTGGAGCCTTACCACTTTTCATTGCGGTTATGGCCTTCTTGAGTTCCTCTAGTGTGATCGGTATTTCTAACTGTTTAGCGTCATCCTCTGAAAGTTTAGGGAGAATAATTTGATTAAGAAATGTGTCCATTTTGTTTTGATCGAAGGTCATTTCTGATTTATATAAGTCGGAGTAGAATACTTTGAATGTATCGTTTATTTTTACAGGATCTGTTACAAGTACTTGTTGTGCTCTAATGGTAGTTATATCTGCAAATGTTGCATTAATTCTTAATCGCATGGCTAATAGGTGGCTGGGTTTGGAACCATGGGAGTACTGCTGTTGTCTTGTGCTGCGTATTTGTATTTCCGATTGTTGTCTGTATATGGCATTGATCTCTATTTTTAGTACGTTAACTTGATTTTCTAGTTGAGTTGAGTTGTTGTATTTCAGAGAATTAAATAACGTTGAGTAAAGCGTTTCCAGCTCATCCAGTTTTGTGCTTTGATTCTTGCGCATTTTGGAGGAAAAGCTATCCGTGAAGTCTTTGATCATTCCCTTTACCGACATCCATATTATTCTGGGGTCTTGCACCGAGTTTGCATTCTCCCGTTGGAATACTATAAGAGCTTCTTTGAGTTGTGTAATGAATTCCTTGTTGTTAAGCAGCAACGAGTTAAATCGCCATCTTGGGGCTCGGGAGGATAGTATACCAAATGTACCTTTAAGGAGTAAATAACAGTGATCTGATAGTGCGTTGGGTATCATTTCCACTTCATAATTATCAAATAGTCTCTGTGATGCAAAGACATAATCTATTCTGGATAGTGTATTATGTCTCGCAGATCGACAAGAGTACTTTCGGGTCGTGGGATTAAGTAACCGCCATAAGTCATTTACACCTGTAATCTTTGACCAATCCTTTAATGCCTTCGATGAATTCTTTTGTTCGCTGGAAAAGGCGAGGTAAGATTTGTCCATCCTTGGGTTCCAGATGGCATTAAAATCCGCTCCTATTATAAATGAGTAATCGGGAATGTCTAACATTGCATTGGTTAGTGTAGTGAAGAAATCTTCTTCGTACAAATTTGGGGCGTATACCGCTATCAACGCTATTTTCCTGTTCTTATGTTCAATCTTAGTGTTAATGTTCAATCTCATCAGACCATACTCCCTTTAGTACAATATTCAACTTACGTTTAACGACTATTGCTACACCCCGAGTTCTCGTACCAATAGAGGAGTGACTGATATTATGGTATATGTTGTCCGCTAATTTATCTATGTCTTTCCCTAGAATGTGTGTTTCGCTTAGCAGAGCAATGTCCACATGTTCTTTTTTCATCAGTGTGAGCACGCTTTTGCGTTTGAGTTGGTTATTTATTCCCCCGGTGTTCCATATCATTATATTCAAACTAGCCATAGTCTATACATGTTGCATTGTAATTTTTGGTAATGCTTCTAGAGTGCGAGGCAATAATAGATATACATCCCACTAGTGAGGTCCCGTTGAGAGCCGAGCTTAAAAACATACATATATACAAATAAAAATCCCCTACCCTTCCCTCCCACCGAGAGTCGTACAGGATTGTGTTCCATGAACACAACCTTTGCGTATGACTCCCTCCCTTGCACCACCGGATATCCCAGAATGATCCAATTATCCTTAACATTCCTATGTATACCATAGGATCTAACACTCTAAATTCTACCATAAGTAGAATGTCGACTGTGGCTTGGCCACTTACCCGTAAAAAATAAATAAATAAAAATTTAAATGAGATAAACTAAAAATAAAGACCAAAAATAAGCTTCAATTGTCATGCCCTAATCACTTACATTTTATATGAACTTGTGTAATTTATAGTAACCCATGAATAATATGAAGGTATTGAACTGAAGAGAGAGCCTCAATAAATCAGAGAGAGCGGATGAAAAAGAAAAAAAACAAGTAAAAGGAAGAGAACATTAACTTAGATATTAAAAGAGCATTGCTATGCTTAAACATCTAAAGTATAAATTGGAGAAGTAGTGAAATTATTTCCCATTAATAAAAAACAGTTTTTAAATACTTATATGCAGCATTTCCCCTGACCGGGGTGGGCGATGATCGTTGTGTAGAGTGATCTTTCAGCCGGCCGGCTATGATGGCTCTGTGGTTCTGCATCTAGATAGCTGTTGATTATTCCCCCGAGGGGCTTCTGGTAGAGTGAATGACCACGTATTGCTGATATTCCAGAATGCTCCATATATCAAAGAATGCTTCGATGTTCTAGATTATTCCAATATGTCATTTTTACATTGTCTGAATGTTCCAGTATGTTCTGGAGTGTTCCAATCTTGAATCCAATATGTCCGCAATAATATAAACACGTCGGGGAAAGCATTCAAAAACTCTGAGCACGTAGGTCTCTTTGTCCCAAATCCTCGGTTATTAAAGATTGTACTATATGGTGACCTTGCATAACTGAGATTTAAAAGGCCATTTATACACTATTCTGCGTGTTGTTCAGACAGGAATTTGGCTGCATCTTCAGGCGAGTTGAGGAGAACCCTTGCTCCTTGTTTGTCGACAATGCGGAGTATTGCAGGGTATATTAGTAGGGGTCTGTATTTCCCCAGGTATAGTTGAGACATCACCGTCTTGAACTTGGCACGCAGTTCCACTACATCATGACAATAATCTTCAAAGCAGTGTATTGGTACCTCCATGTATTTCAGATTGCCTTTCATCCTGCGAGTTTCACGAATAATCATTTCTTTTATTCTGACTTGGCGCAGGATAACCAATATCACTCTGGGCTTAGCGTTATTGTCACTGGAGCGGGGTCCCAATCTGAAGCACTGATCCACCTCCGGTATTTTAGGAAGGATCCCTGTTCCCAAGATTTTCTGTAATTCTGTGGCAAACTCTTCAGGGTTTGCACATCTCACTGATTCGTCCAGACCGACAATACGAATATTCAGCTTGCGTTTTTGATATTCCATCTAGAATATTTTGGCTTTCTGTTCTTTATTGATTCGCGTAAGCTCCAACGTTATTTCGCTGAGCTCCGTCTTGATTTCATTGTAGTTCCCCTTCATCTCAGCAGTTAGGTTAACTTTGTTAACCTCTACTTCATTGTAGATGCGAGTGAAATTGATTTCGTGGGCTTCCATTACTTTCTCCAGAGCCTCGGTGCGTTTATTCTGTGCGTCGGCGTCCGCTCTCAGCGCATCAATTTTGCCTTCAATAGATTCTTTAATAGCATCTACTTTTTGAGTTATTATCTTCTCCGACAGTTGTGATTGGAGGATCATTTCCTTCATTATTGTCTTCCCCATTTCCTCCATTTTCCGGATGATATGTTCGGTATCTGCGGAGGTGTTTAATGGGGTTGAACTTGAAGCGGCCTCTGTCAAGTCTATATTTCCTGCTGTCCGCTGTACGAATCCTGGGTCCCGCACAGTCATTTTTTTGTGGCTCTTAGTCTCTGACTGGTTGGCCACCCCTGCAATAGACACTTTCTCTGGCAAGGCGACGCGTTTTCTCAATCCCTTGGTGGCCCACATGTAACTGTTTCAGGATGTCCTCAGTCATGGAGTCTGGGATGAGTACCTGTCTACCTTTGAATATGACTCCTGCTTCCATTGCGAGCTCATCCCTGAAGGACCAGTAAGCATGCAGGTCCTTCGGCAGGTCTTTGATGTGCTCTGGCCATCCTAGGTGAATGACTTCTTTGAGGGCATTAAGTTTGAGATCCCTCACTGTTTCTGTACGGAGAGCGTCCTGTTTCTCAGGGGAAAAGTTTATTAATGCAATGGTATATTGCTTCTGATCCTCGATCTCCATATCAACTCCATCAATGCGCTCATCTAGCTACCGGCTACCCTCCCCACTCCTCCAGACCATAGCACCGGACATCCTCCCATTCCTAACTGCAACCATCAACTCCTCACTCAACTCGGGGGTGGTCCCCACCTCCCTAAAACAAGCCAGAGTCACGCCCCTCATAAAAAAACCAACCCTGAACCCCACCGTCATAGCCAACTATCGTCCTGTCTCTCTTCTCTCCTTTCTTTCTAAAACACTTGAACGTGCTGTATCCAACCAACTTACTGCTTATCTCTTACAGAATGACCTCCTAGACCCCAATCAGTCTGGCTTCCGGACTGGCCACTCCACAGAAACGGCCCTCATTGCGGTCACAGAGGCACTTCACTTAGCAAAAGCGAAAGGCCTCTCCTCTGTCCTGATTCTCCTAGATCTATCTGCAGCCTTCGACACAGTCAACCATCAGATCCTCCTCGCGGCCCTCACAGGAATGGGAGTGGCTGGATCTGCGCTGACATGGCTGACATCATACCTCAACGACCGCTCCTACCAAGTGTCATGGAGAGGGACTCTGTCGGCCACCCACCCCCTCCGGACGGGTGTCCCCCAGGGCTCGGTCCTAGGACCCCTTCTCTTCTCCCTCTACACTAAATCACTGGGTAACATTATCACGTCTCATGGCTTCTCATATCATTGTTATGCCGATGATACTCAACTCTTCCTCTCCTTCCCTCCCTCAGATATCCACGTCTCTGAGCGGATCTCGGCCTGTCTGTCCGACATCTCCGCCTGGATGACGACCAACCACCTCAAACTGAACCTAAGCAAAACAGAATTGCTCCACCTGCCGGCCAAATCCTCCCCCCTGACCGACCTCTCCATCACAGTCGAGAATGCAGCTGTGACCGCGTCCCCGACCGCCAAGAACCTTGGTGTTGTCCTCGACGACCAGTTGAACTTCTCTGCTCACATCGCAGCGACAACCAGAACCTGCAGATTCCTCCTGAGCAACGTCAGAAGGATACGCCCCTTCCTGACAAAAGAAGCCACCCAACTCCTCATCCAATCAACAGTCATCTCCCGCCTCGACTACTGCAACGCACTGCTAGCTGGCCTCCCGGCCACTGCCACCAAGCCTCTTCAACTCATTCAAAACGCAGCGGCCCGCCTGATATCAAACCTACCGAAGTCGGCCCATGTCACCCCACTTCTTAGGGACCTGCACTGGCTCCCCATTGCTGCACGTATCCGCTTCAAGGCCCTCGACCTAGCATACCGTGCAGCAAAGGGAACCGCTCCCGCCTACCTCCGGTCAATGGTCTCTAACTACACACCCTCAAGACCCCTACGCTCTGCATCTTCTGGCCGCCTCAGACCTACTCCTATCCAAGCTCCCGGAGGGTCATCAAAGAGAAGCCGCCTATTCTCAGTCCTTGCCCCACAATGGTGGAATGAACTACCCATCCCAGTTAGGACAGCCAAATCCCGTCCAATCTTTCGCCGTCGACTAAAGACTCACTTCTTCAACCATTATCTGAAATGATTAAAAAAAAAAAAAAAAAAAAAAATCTAACCCTGACTAACCTTACTGTCATGCACTTGTCCTAATAAACTAACCTACACTGTAACACGCACCACTTGATGAACATTGTTACTCAGCTGATAGAGTTGTACCCTTCTTGCTGTCTTGTCGTACAGAACTTGTAAGTCGCTTTGGATAAAAGCGTCAGCTAAATGACTAAATGTAAATGTAAATGTAGCTCTATGTCCCCATGGTTTTCTGGGTTTGGCAACCGGCTGAGGGTGTCTGCCAGGATCATTTAAGTACCGGGTCGGTACATGACTTCATAATTGTACCCTTGTGTCTTTATCAGCATGCGCTGGAGTCGTGGTGGTGCAGCATGCAGTGGTTTTGCACAGGGGTGTAAAAAGTACCCAGAAATTATACTTAAGTGAAAGTATGGGTACCATCTCAAAATCTGACTCAAGTAAAAGTCAAAGTATCTGGCTAAAAACACACTTGAGTAAAAGTAAAAAAGTCCTACTTTTAAATGTACTTAAGTACTAAAAAGTAAAAGTAATTTTTTTTTAACGGTATAGACCAGGGCTCTCAAACTCATTCCATCATGGGCCAAGTTATATTATCGTACTTGGCCATCGCGTCCCGCTCTTAAGCCTATCGAGATATACCTCATCTCATGTACCTATTGTACTCCATCAACGAAAAAAACAAGTACACCCACACCTGCCGGGTCCCGCCCCTATGGAGGCGTAGCCTATAAGACAGTAGGCATGGTCACCAAACACTCTTCCTCTATTTTCGTTTCCATCATAACGGTCGCAGTGCACCTTATGTAAACTAGTTGTTATGAAAAGATTATGAGAAATTGCGTAATGTTGAAAGTTTACCGGAGGTTTGCTTACCCCTGGAATCTTCGGGGCATGTTTCAGCGACACGTCGGGCCTATTCTGATGTTCCTCATCTGGTGACAGCAGATCCAGGAGCAGCGTGCAAGGTTGGCTATCAAGCCAGCTTGTACACAGGTATGCCCTGTGTCATCAGGCATTGATGTTAGTGTTAGTAATGCTGGTTTGTTTTGTTACACAACCATGTTGTGTGTCGGCGCCAGGGGCGGGATGGTTTGGTGAACGGTTCACTGCAGTGGATGGGTTCCAAACGATCCTGGAAGCGTGCTGTTAAACAACTAATGCTAACGCTACATGGTAATGCTAATGCTATATCAGTGGCGGCTGGTGGATTTTTCTCTTGGTGGGTCGATCATACCAAAAATGTACATGTACCAAGGCACAATGCCACACACTACTGTGTGCGTCAGAGAGCGTCGGTGAAACCATAAGTATACGGATATTTAAGTAGGTACAGTTACAGTACAACTATCACCATTGTCATCAATCAATATATGAGCACAGTCAGTCAAATGCAGCCAATATGCCCTACACAATCAGAGAGTGAGAGAGAGAGAGAGAGAGCGCGCGAGAGAGAGCGCGAGCGAGCGAGCGAGAGAGAGAGAGAGAGAGAGAGAGAGAGAGAGAGAGAGAGAGAGAGAGAGAGAGAGAGAGAGAGAGAGATATCGCAAATCTACCTTGTTGTTAAGTTGACAGCAGGCAGAAGGGCTTGATAAAGTATATCCACTCCATTGTCCAGACTGTGTTGATGTCCATTGTCCATGCATGTCCCTCCACACTGCATCCATATATAGCTTGTTGTTAGCCAACAAGTACTGTGTGAGTGAAGAGCTGTGTCTTTGTCCATTTCCGCCTCGAACAGCCTGCAAACTACCTGGTGTTCTATCGCCATGCTCTAAGACAAACTCTAACCTTAACCAACTTTGAAAGAGTGCCTAAGCTTAACCGTCGAAAGAACTTGCAGTCACGCTCTAAGACAAATAGCTGCATCTCACAACAACACAACTATCTACCAACCTAGAAAGCTAGAATAGAAACCTAGAAAGTGGCGTCGGCCAATCAGAGAGCGTCTCCGCGAAATGCGGCTACGGAAGAAAAAACTGACGTCGGCCAATCAGAGAGCGTCTCCGCGAAATGCGGCTACGGAAATTCTTGACGCTGCTATGGATGCTTGCCTAGACCGCTTCAAATCGCGCCCGGTTTCCAACATAATACATCATATTTCAACGCACAGCGGGTTACGCACTGATTGGCTGCGACGGATACAGCGATGACGCACTCAGAGCGTTATTGCGTCTAGCCCGGGCGAGAAATACGGCTAGGAGCCACTAGGAGAAATGCGGCTATGCTCAGTGAGTCACTTCCTGTTCAGGAAAACGATATATTTTTTTTAATATATTAACGTTATATTGTGCATTGGAAACACAAACATACTTAAAATGAGTAAATATTATTCATTTTAAACATGTTTATATTATTTATAGGGCTATAAAACAAAAAACAAAAACAAAAAATGTCTTGTTCTTCTCTATTTTAACCAGGGTTCACCAGGGGGGTCGGCGCCCGAGCGCCCCTAGTGGCGAGCCGCCACTGTGCTATATGCTAACACTACTGCTACGCTGTTCTAATGTCTCCGCCGTGGGATTCTGCCGCTTTTCCCTCATCTTGCCCTGTTCATCAATGAAGGTCAGTCGGTAGCTAATGTGGGGGTTTTGCTGAGTCCTATTTTACCCTTTTTACGGGTAAATGGGTTGACAACAGGGTGTGCCATGACTAGGTAGCCTAGCCAGGTAGCGTTATTCCGGTGCCCCGGTGGGGTTTTGAAACAGTGTTTCCACCCGGAAAGCCGATGCTTGAGGCTCGGCGGGTGGCAGTAGAGCTATACTACTGCAGGATGGGACTTAGCGGCGGCCCGTGTTGTGGCTCAGCTGACTGTTTTCTGTCCATCATTCTACAGTATTTTGTGGTGTTAGTTCTTTTATTCATTTAACCCCTTCATGGTGCACACCACAGTGGAGGTTGCTGTTTGCAACCACCAATGGTGCTCCGTGTTAACATCAGTCCTTTGTTTTTGACAACAGTGCCCCGCCCGGCCGACGCCGTGAGGTGGGTCGGCCTGGCGAGTGGCTGGTGGGCTGCTAAAGCCTGTACCGCCACGGTATGGAATTGGCAGCGATTAGTAACTGTTTTCGAATTGCTGTTTTTTCTATAAAAAAAATGGTGTCTGGTGGCGGGGCCTTGAGGGCCAGCCGACGTCGACACATCGGAGGTTGTTGAAATTATTAGCTTTGACCTAGCCGCAAGCTATAACCGCTCAGGGTTCCCCTCTCCGCAGGGGATTTTGGTCTTCTGCTGGAGCGCGGGCGGTATTGTCCTAGGCCCCACACCGCCTCACACCGCGCAGCCAGAAGAATAGAGAGCACGGCCTCGTCAGCGGCGATGACGAGGCCCTCGACAGGCGGCCATGTTTCCCCCGCCAGAGGTATCCTGGGCGTTGAATCGACAGGTGTCCTCAAGGCTCGGCTTGAACAACAAGCCGTCGACGTCCTGCCGCGAGCAGCCCGCTCTCCGATCACTCCCTCCCCCAACAGCAGCGGAAAAAGGGGGCTCTGATTGATTCCTTTGGCTGCGGGCCACGTGCCTTCGTTGAAGTGCGGGCGGCCCCACTTTTCGCTTCTCATGGGGACAGGGGCTGACACCCAGTTGATGGCTGGGTCTGTCCGTGAGAATGTTGTGCTGTCAAGCGGCTCCCACACCATAACCTGTGTTGGTTGAGCCTGGTGTTACGTCTGTCAACTATAAGTATTGTCAGCAGGGGGGCTCGAAACCTTTTGAGGCACACAGTGCGGGCTTCCCCGGCCTCGCCTTCGCCAGGCCAGGTATCATGTTGGTGCCTCCCACTCCTGAAAGATTGGCAGTGGTTTCGCAAGCGCGCGTGATTTGGGTGGGCATCCCTCTCAGAGCGTGTTGTCGGCTCCCTCCACTGTTGCGCTTTACGCGGGCATATGGCGTATGTTCCAAGTGTGGTGTAAGGCGGGGGGCCGGGACCCAGTCTCCTGCCCCCTGGATGCTGTCCTTAGTTACCTCCAGTCTCTCCTTGATAGACTGTCGGCTTAAGACGGTGAGGGTATATGCAGCAGCTATATCCTCCTATCATGAGGGATTGAGCGGGATGTCTTGTTCAGCCACCCTCTTGTGAAGCGTTTCCTGCTTGGCGCTCGACGCGTTAAGCCGGTGCAACGCTCTTTGGCTCCGAGTTGGGATCTTCAATTGGTCCTCGTCGGTTGACCTTGGCCCCGTTTGAGCCTCTTGAGCAAGCGCCGTTGGAACAGCTGTCGTTCAAGACCGCGTTCTTGCTGGCCGTCACCTCCGCTGAACGCGTGGGTGTGCTTTGTGCTCTCTCGGTACGACCTGAGTGCCTGTCTTTTGTTCCGATTGCGGTGCCACTCTGCGGCCTAATCCTGCCTTCGTGCCTAAAAATATCCCGAGTTCCTTCCGCTCCAGGGATATTGTGGTTCAGGCGTTTCGTCCGCCTCCTCACGCTAGTGAGTTAGATGCGGGCCTTCACCTGTCATGTCCGGTCCGTGCTTGGGAGTTTACCTCAGCCGTACTCAGAACCTCAGGGTTACCAATCAGCTTTTTGTCTGTCACGGTGGTTCTCCTGCCGGTAAGGCACTATCGAAACAGCGCCTGTCCCATTGGTTGTGCGAGGGCATTGCCCTCTGCTACACGTTGGCTGGGCTGGATCCCCCTGGGGGCGTCTGGGCACACTCCACTCGTGGGGTGGCTGCCTCTGCCGCTCTCCTGGGTGGGGCCTCGGTGGAGGACATCTGTGCTGCAGCTTCATGGTCCTCCCCGGGCCCCTTTGTAAGGTTTTACCTCATGGACATGACCGGGGGTTCTGTCTCCCAGGCGGTTCTGGGGTCTGTGGCCTTTCCTGCTTCCCGTCCTTTGGTAGGGTAGCAGGAGTGTGTGGGTATGGGCCACAGTGTGTTAGGTCACACGTGGTTCCGCTTGTGCTGTGTGTTCAAGGGGTTCTAGTTCCCTCTTGCTCGCACTCAGGTGGAGTTGACTGCGCCCCCCCTTCATTAGGAAGGATGGGGTGACGGGGCTCCCCAACCCCTTGATGTGGGCTTACGGGTCCTCAGGGGGTACATTTGTCGGGCCTTGCGTCCGCTCTACCCCATATCTCGATAGGCTTAAGAGCGGAACGCGATGGCCAAGTACGATAATATAACAAAAGGTTATGTATATAACCTAGTTATACGAGTACTGGCTAAGCGTCCCGCTCTTAAGCGGCCCTGAGTTCCCTTTTGAGGGATCTTTTACTGGAAACGGGATTTTTGGCAAGGAAGAGTGTTTGGTGACCATGCCTACTGTCTTATAGGCTACGCCTCCATAGGGGCGGGACCCGGCAGGTGTGGGTGTACTTGTTTTTTTCGTTGATGGAGTACAATAGGTACATGAGATGAGGTATATCTCGATAGGCTTAAGAGCGGGACGCTTAGCCAGTAGTCATATAACTAGGTTATATACATAACCTTTCGTTTTCATTTTAACTACACATTGCACCAGGTGAGTTAGTTGAAGAGGTGAGCCAATTAGTGAAATCATCAGCCGGTGTTTAGGCAAGGCTGGAATGAAACCAAGCATACACTCTGCCCACAATGGAATGTGTTATGCGATAGACAATGCTGAAATGAAAGAACAGAGGACACTTTTTTTGCATTAAAATTATTTAATGCACTTCTCCATTGAAGGTAAACTAACATGGACGGCATTCACATCACAGCATGAATAATATCACAATATTAAAAACAGAATGGTGAATCCTGAATAATATCACAATATATATTAACCACAGCATACTGGATTATCCTGAATAATATCACAATATTAAAGACAGAATACTGGAGTACCCTGAATAATATCACAATATTAACCACAGCATAATGCGGATCTGACTGTCTATTCTTCTGATAGCAGGTGTTTAATCAAAGATCCCCGCTTTCTAGTGTTGCACAAGGACCAATCAGCATGGGTATGGGCGGGTTCATTTCATCCATTAATGGGGATTTGATTGGCTGTTTACCTGCGGTCGCAGGATTAATAACGTTAACGTTAGTTCGGACAGATAAACAATTAAAATATACTAATTAAAATGGTTGGACCTGTGAGATTTGTACTTTGTACTAGGTCTGCATTTTAAATGTAAGGAGTCAAAAGTATGTTTTTTTTCTCTGAAATGTAATGGAGTAAAAGTACAAAGTATACAAACCTAATAATACTCGAGTAAAGTACAAATCCCCCAAAACAGTACTTAAGTATTGTAACGAAGTACAATTACTCAAGTACTTTACACCCCTGGTTTTGCACATATGGTCACGAGTGGTTTGTGGTCTGTTACCACGAGAAACGATTTCCCATATAGGTACGTGTGGTATCGCTGCATCCCATATACAATGGCTAGCATCTCTCGCTCTATATTGCTGTATCTTGACTGGCAGTCAGTCAGTGTCTTTGAGCCAAAGGCGATGGGTCTGTTGTTCTGCACCAAAGCAATGCCCAATCCCTTCTGTGATGCATCCACTTCAAGGGTTAAAGGTGTGTTTGGGTCATAGTACTTCAGACATGCATGCTCGGTGACTGTTGACTTCAGGTCCTCGAAGCATTTCTGGTGGTCAGTGTCCCATATCCATGGAGCTTCGTTTTTCAGCAGCCCCCTCAAGGTGTGAGCCTTATCTGCAAACTTTGGTATATAGGGGGACAGGTATGTTAGCATTCCCATGAATCTGTGCAGATCATCTTTGTTTTGGGGTGTTGGCATGTGTTGTATGTCCCTGATCTTATCTGGGTCTGGCATGATGCCTTTGCCTGTGTACAGGTTGCCGAAGAAGGAAATGCTGCTTTGTTTTATGGTGCACTTGTCGCTGTTGAAAACAACACCTGCCTCGCCAGCTCGTTGCATCAGGTTGGTCAGGTTCTTGTCATGCTCTTCCTCGTTTGCTCCATATACTGCTATGTCATCAGCTATGCTGACCACACCTTGGAGCCCCTCTAGGATCTGGTCCATCTTGGCCTGGAAGAGGTCTTGAGAGACACTCAGACCGAATGGTAAGTGCTTCCAGCAGTACCGGCCAAATGGAGTCCGGAATGTTGTTAGGAGTTGTGAGTCTTTATCCAGGTGTATAGACCAATACCCTGCTTTTGCGTCAAGCTTGCTAAATATTTTGGCATTAGCAAATTCTGGGTTTAATTCCTCCACAGTTGGAATTTTGTGTGGGCATCTCCTAAGGCTGGCATTCAGTTTTTGAGGATCTAGGCATAGCCTAAGGGAGCCATCTTTTTTCGTGCCGTACGTCAGACTGGAGCACCAGTCTGTGTGTTCTTCCACCTTTCTTATCACCTCTTGCTCCACCATTTTATCCAGCTCTGATTTTAGCTTGTCTTTGATGTGGATACTGCATTTCCGTGGTGGGTCAATGAAAGGTTCAGCATCCTTTTTCAAAAAGAGCTTAGCGGTTCCACTAAAATTGCCTAATTCATCAAACTGGTCTGGGTAAGCTTTCTTTAGCTCTGCAATGTTTGATATCCTCTTCAGTGGTCTCTGGCTGTTGTTATCCTTCTTGTTTACTGTATCAACATTGACAGTTACCAGGTTTAACAGCTCACTGGTTGGCAGTCCAACTACAGCTGGACCTGGCACATCCACAACATAGAACCTGGCATTGATCCATTGTGAGTCTTTGTACTGGCATGGAATGTCGATAGTACCCATACAGGGAATCTGATGACCACTGTATGCCGATAGCCTCCTGTAATTTTTCCTCAGCTTTTCCTGCGCACATGCATCCTTGCCATACATCTGTCTGAAGGTGCATAGTGGAAGAGTATTGCCTGATGCCCCTGTGTCTATTTTTAGACGGAGTGTATGTCTGTGGCCTGGTAGGTCAGGTGGTCTCACGTTCAGTGTTGTGTATGCCTCTTCTCTGGGTGGCTTGCTCTCAATGCTGTGCATGCACTTCTCACTGATGGTGATTGAGTAGAATTTTGTTTGGTACTCCCCTTCTTCATCAGCCTCTGTGCTGTCTATAGCATTGCTATGGGACTCACCCCGCTGTCTGTGGTAACTGCTGGAGGCCTGTTGTCTGTCCTGTCTTTGTGGTGGTGGGGGAGACTTGCTTCTTTGGCTTTGACCGAAGCGTTGTTGTCCCTGCCGGCTACTTTTCCTGCAGCACTTCGCCCAGTGGCCTCTGGTACCACAGGCAGAGCATTCATCGTTGAATGCAGGACATTGACAGGGTTTATGGCTCCTGCCACAGTTTTGGCATATTCGCCCTCTGTCCACTGCATGTATTTTCTCACCATGTGACATACCCAGTTGGTGTAACTGTTCATTGCCTGCTGATAGGGCTTCATATTTCCGCCCCTCTTGTAGCACCTCTTGTAGAGGATGGCCTTTGGGTTTGCTGTACAGGTCATTCCTCAGAGCATCGTGGGGTGTGCTGGCAATGATCAGCTCCATTAAACGTTCATTGAGCTCTTCATCAATAAACTGGCATTTTTTAGCTAATGTTCTGGCTCTGGTCACAAAATCATCAATGCTTTCGTCTGTTTTTTGTCTATATTGCATTAATTGGAGCCTATGGATTCTAAAGTTAACATTCAATTTTAACTGACCTTCATAGAATTCCCATAGTTTGGCTGGCTTTTTCTTGTCAGCCTCACTGAGTCCACTAGCATTCAGCCGTTTCAGTCCTTCATCTCCAATGCCACGACATATTTTTCGTGCCTGTTTAGCATCGTCAGCTATTTCCTCATCTTCCAGGTAAAGAGAATTTTTTTGTTTAAACAATGAAATAGCCTCACCCTGATCCGGGTCGGCCCAATTCATTGTTGGCAAATGTGATGCCATGACGTCTTCTCATTCGGGTTGCGCTTCCAGCATGTGGACTGCTGCTGTCAGTTGTCAGCTGTCAGATTGCTTCATTAGCGCCGAGTTAGCGCTGACGGAGTGACGGGTTTCCTACGTGCCGATGCAGAATTATCCTCAGACAATCTCCCGTCCTGCTTGTAGCAATCCACTACTGTCACCATGAAGTGTTATCGAGACAATGAAGACAACAAGTTGCAGACTGGACTCAAGTTTACTTGGTTGACATAGAGACGCTCATACATACTGGTGCACTCTTATATATCGTCCGGGTTGCACACCGGCATTATATGGTACCTACTGCATATCACTACAGGCACATATGAAAATTATTAATGAAATGTAATTATCAGCCTCTTACAAAAATATCGGCATTCATCAAAACATTTATTATATTTTGAATGACTGATTGACTGTCGTAGGCCTAGGAATAACATAGTTACCAGAGGCAACCACGCTAACGTTAGCTCTGTGGTCAGCCAGGGCTTGAATAATATAGTTGCCAGGGTAACCACGCTAACGTTAGCTCTGTGGTCAGCCAGGGCTTGAATAACATAGTTACCAGGGCAACAACACTAACGTTAGCTCCGTGGTCAGCCAGGGCTTGAATAACATAGTTACCAGGGCAACAACGCTAACTTTAGCTCTGCAGTCAACCAGGGCTTGAATAACATAGTTACTAGGGCAACAACACTAACGTTAGCTCTGTGGTCAGCCAGGGCTTGATTTACATAGTTACCAGGGCAACAACACTAACATTAGCCCCGTTTTCAGGTGACCTGCCACATGCCAAAATTGGCCTTCCTATGGGTTTCCCTAATTGAAGTTACCTACCAGGTAAGTCATCTGCAGATGCAATCACGTGTCAGATTGCGTAGCTCAGTTTGAGGAAAAGTGTAAACAGTGCTGGGATTATAAACATTGCACTTTACAAATTATCGACTGAATATTGCAACTTCATGCCATTGGCTTATTATCATTAGTGAATGAGTGGGCACAACTGAGGGTGTTTTGGATTGATCGTGGGAAGACCCGTCCAGCGTTCTTCGAAGTTTCTCATAGGTGTGTGATGATGTAATCAGGCCATTGGCAAGCTGGTTGTCGAATGGAGATTGCCTACTCTCCCTCATACTTTTATCGACTCTGCTAAAGAATTAATTTGAATTATTTAATCCAAATAGAGATTTAGCTCTGTTTATACCTTCACAACACCTATTCATATTAATTTGTGGTACTATGGAAATGGAACATGTTGTGCGGAGACAATTGGTGCCTTATGTAACTGAGCGGCTCAGCTTCCCTCGGAGCGGAAAACGCACTTAATGGGTTCCGAGTTCCGATCACTCTGAGCCGCTCAGAGCGTTGCTGAGCACTTTCTGACTAGGCTCAGTATGGGGAAGAAATGGATCCTACACGGACGCTCTCACAGCCATCACATGTGTGGTATCATTGACTTGATAAACTGTTTAATTTCAATGATCAATGCAATAACATAGTGTACGCCCTGTTGGAGCAGAGTGTGCTTTCAGCTGCTGATAAGGAGCGTTTTGGGAGACAGTTGGTGATACAGGACATCGTAAAACCCCCACTATGCTAAACTGTATCTGTTGAGTAAACAGGTTACATGTCTGTGAGACCAGTCTATAGAGAACTATTTCAAAAGTATTAGTTTAAACTTCTAAGTAACTGCCAAGCAGGCTGTTGGTTCATCACTGTAAATGCCAATGTCTGTTATGATAGTTTAATTCAAATATAGACTGCTTAGTATTGAACTGTAGCATTGCATATAGAATAACTGAATGATTAGATATTTCCACGCTTAGTGTGGGAACCTCTGTTGACTATGTACTCAGAGAAACACAGACAATGGAAAATGGTAATGTGCTCAGCGCCAGAACAAAGACTGAAAATTCACACCTCCCTGTGACTAGCACATAGTAGGGACAACTGGTCTGACCAAAGACCCCCGACTTGCATCTGAGCATATCTCAAGCTTCATGGAAATTGTCACAGCTATATATATAAAACAGCGAATGATGTCCTGGATCTTCAGAACCGAAGCATGAGAGACAATATAATCATACATGGGCTTCCTGAACAAAGTGGTGAAGAAAGAGGAGGTAAGGGAGCTTACATAAAGTCGGAGCAGATCGTTCGGTCTTTCTTGGTGGACAGTCTCAAGATGATGAAGCCAGACGCAGACGCAATACGCTTCTGCCGAGTGCACCGTCTTGGACAATCCAAGCCTGCGGTCCAGAAGTCTCGTCCCATAGTGGCGATGGTAACTGAGTCCAGAATGAAGCACGCCATCATGGAGAGAGGCAGAGAGTTGAAAGGCTCTACCTTCTCGATCACGGATCAATATCCATCGGAGATCATGAGGAGGGTTACTACATCCAATCATGACGGACGCCAGAAACAGCAATAAAAAGACCCGTCTGTTCATCGATAAACTCTTCATCGATGGACAGATGTATCGCAACTCCGACATCACATATTGGCTGACGGGAGGTGATGAAAAAGCACAGGCTGGACGCTAACATGTTTCTTACTGCAGTAAACAATGGCGCAGGCTTGTGGCGGTACACACGCGACGATGGTTTCTATGGTAACTATCCTTATTGAAAGTAACATCCCGTTCCAAGTGATGTCTGATGACCATGTATGTGTGTCCTGGGTTGTTGTGGTGTTTCTTAAGTATTTTTATAACATATGTGTGGTATTTTCTACATCATGTCTATGGGCAATTTACCTAAGGGCTTAATCTTTGCCCACATTAATATATGTAGTCTTAGGAATAAGACACATGAGCTGGCTCTCTTCTTACAGGCTAATATGATACATATTCTTGCTGTGTCAGAAACGCATTTGGATGACTCTATCTGTAACTCTAGTATGGCTATAGCTGGTTTTACTTTATATAGAAAGGACAGGAATCGATTTGGGGGAGGAGTGGGATTATATATATGTGATCTATTTCCGGTAAAACTACGAAATGACATTGACATCAGTGATATTGAGGCCATCTGGTTGCAGGTACAGCTGCCACACCTAAAGCCCATATTGGTTGGTTGCTGTTATAGGCCCCCTAGCTCGGATAGCCGTTACTTCAATAGATTGTGTGATATGTTGGATAGGGTTACTGAAGAAGACTGTGAATTGTATTTATTGGGAGATATAAATGTTGATTGGCTCTCAGATAATTGTTATCTGAGTACCAAGCTGAAATCCATTACAAACATCTGTGGATTATTTCAAATTATGTCTCTACCTACAAGGATATCTGTTAATTGTCATGGAATCACCACTTCCAAATGTATAGACCATATCTATACTAATAATCCTGAAATGTGTTCCATACCTGTGTCTATCCCAGTTGGCTTCAGTGATCATAATATTATTGCTGTTTCCAGGAGAACCAAACTACCAAAGGGTAGGGCTAAAATTGTACTTACAAGATCCTATAAAAAATTTAGTGAGGAGGCTTTTCTTGATGATCTTGGTTCAGTTCAGTGGAAGGATGTGAGGTCTGTAGATGATGCTGAGGTAGCTCTAAATATATTTATAGATTATTTAATGACAATTGTGAACAAACATGCCCCTTTAAAAAAGTTCACTGTCAAAGCGAAATGTGCTCCTTGGATTGATAACTCTTTAAAGGACTTAATGTTGCAAAGAGATGAGGCCAAGAAGATTTCGTTTTTATCAGGTCTAATTGAAGATAGAAATCATTACTGTAAATTAAGAAACCAGGGCCCTCATTCATCAACGTGGACGTAGAACATGTTCTATTTCCACACGTAAGCACAGAATGTAGAATCAGTGTACGCACAGAAGAATCGGGATTCATCAACCGTGCGTACACAGGTCCTATGCTCCTCCGTGTTGATGAATACCACTTTGTTCTACCGTCAATGCTCGTGCATGATTATCCATATATGGTCATGAAAGTGAGGAAACACCCCCCATGGGATGTGAAATAATGGACTGACCCGAGCGGAACTCTGAGAAACTTCACGGAGATTGTTCACTGCTGTCGAACCAAGAAGACACTATCGCGTGTTATGGGATAAATAAAAGGCGGACTTGTAAACAGTGATGTCAGATATCAACGGCTCCCTAAGACCATTGCTGCAATTCTGCCTGGACAGCTCAAAATACTAATAAAGACCGTTCGTTGACCACTGTTTGGCGTTGGTTGTGTGTCATTATAACCGTGCTGTAATATGAATGCCTTTATTAGTTGTGTTCGATTGGCTATATGATTTTTAGAGGCATCTATTTTGTTGTCGGTATTACCGACAACAAAATAGATGCCTCTAAAAATCATATACTATTAGGTAGCCTATATGGATTACATATAATAGCAGCCATAGCCTACATTATGCAACAGTAACTTGCGCATACCAGTGTATGCGACGGACCAGTGTATACCTTATATCTTATCATATTCATATAATAGTTTACTCTATCAGCATACCAGCATGTAATATGTTCTTTGTTAGAACTCAACTCGTTATTATTTTGCACATAGATTGCAGAAATACGGGAACGTTTTGATTTACATTAAAAGGCTTTGACATTGTAAAACTAAATACGTGGAATCCTGTAAGCATTATACAAGTCATATCACCCACACGATATGCTCTGTGTCCAGAGCATGTATGCTTTTCATTCATTTAAAACACATTATTGCAAGGGTTTTGTAATACACATACACCCTGGTGTCATTGCAATGCGTTTTTTTATTCTTTCTTATACAGTAAAAAGGGGGAAGAACACTATATCGTGGGTGTTCATATGACTTGTATTCTGCTTACAGCTTCGAAATTCCACTTGTTTCGTTTAACGTAAAGCCTTTTAAATATAATCAAAACGTTCCCGTGTTTCTGCGGTCTGTGCGCAAAATAATAACGAGTTGAGCTACGCGGAGCCAGTACACCCAGTACACCCCGTATATTCCGATAACGCTATATAAACCATGCTGCATTCATTCTGAGAGAAAGATCTATTATTCCAAATGCTATTTATAGGGTTTTGACCATAATTACACTACTGTTGCTATTTCACAATGAACTATAATGAATTACGGGGGTCATACAGAACACGCGCCAGTGTCTTTATTTCCGCGTTGGAACGAATGCATGTACTGAGGAGCGCTTGTGCGTAGTAACGATATTCTACCACTGGGCGTCAGCTAAGTGTGCTCAGAGCTGTGCGTAGACATAAGCACAAAGTCAAGTTCAAGTTGAAATTGATGAATCCCACTCTTTGCTTAGAAATGATCGTACGCACAGGGTAAGCACAAATCTGTGCGTAAGACACGTTGATGAATGAGGGCCCTGGTTACTAAAATTAACAGATTAAGTAAGAGAACCTATTATAAGCAGAAAATCACAGAAAGCAGTAGGGACAGTAAAAAACTCTGGAATGTACTGAATGAAATCATGGGTAAAAAATCTGCCCTGGCTTCGTTTGTGGAATCAGAAGGTGGTATTTATCTGACTAAGCCTCTTCACATTGCTGATTATTTTAATGACTATTTTGTAAACAAGGTGTCCAAGCTTAGGCAGGGAATGGATAATACTGTCAATAACAACTCTGATGTGTTGATAAAAGAACACATTATGAAGGATAAAAACTGTGTCTTTGAATTCCAACAGGTGGATATTGTGACTGTGGATAGGCTATTGCGCTCTCTACCAGTCTCTAAATCCACTGGTAACGACCACCTGGATAGTAAATTGTTGAGAATAGCTGTGTCTCATATCTCTGCACCAATCTGTCACATTTTTAATAGTTGTTTAATCAGTGGCATGTGTCCTTTGTTATGGAAGGAGGGAAAGATCATTCCACTTCCTAAAGATGCTAAATAACCTTTTGGAGGTCCCAACAGTAGGCCTATTAGCATTTTACCCGTTCTCAGTAAATTACTGGAAAAAATTGTGTCTGAGCAAGTCCAGGCCTACTTTTCAGCTAATGACATAACAACTGTACACCAACATGCATACAGGGCAGGTCATTCGACCAGTACTGCTTTGACACAAATGTCTGATAGTTGGCTTTCAGCTATCGATAGTTCAATGCTGGTGGGTGCTATTATGTTAGACTTCAGTGCCGCATTTGATGTGATTGATCACAATCTTTTAATAACTCAGCAATTTTATTTTTTAGGAGTTATTTGTAATGGTGTAAAACTAACCTACACTGTAGCACTCAACACTTTGATGAACATTGTTACTCAGCTGATAGAGTTGTGCTCTTCCTGATGGCTTGTCGTACAGAACTTGTAAGTCGCTTTGGATAAAAGCGTCAGCTAAATGACTAAATGTAAATGTAAATGTAAATGGTGCTTTGTCAGGCAGTAGAGGGTTAGAATGCGGTGTCCCACAGGGGAGTTGCCTGGGGCCCCTCTTATTTTCTATTTTTACTAATGATATGCCTTTTTCTATTCATCAGGCTAGTCTGACTTTATATGCTGATGATTCAACCCTTTATTATGCTGCAGCTACAAACTCTGAGCTCAATCAGGTTTTGGCTGGTGAATTGGACATTTTATATGACTGGATAAAAACAAATAAGCTGGTGCTTAACATATCAAAAACTGTTTGTATGCTTTTTGGGACCAATCAAAGATTGGCACGTAAACCTACATTGGTTCTACAAATTGCAGGTCAACCTATACATCAGGTTGAAAAAACGAAGCTTCTAGGCCTTTGGCTTGATAGTACTTTATCATGGTCTGATCACATAAACAAAACTGTTTTTAAAATGGGTAGAGCTATTGCTACTGCCAGGAAATGTGCACCATTCCTTCCATTTGCACTGTTTAATCAGATTGTTTATGCTTTGGTTTTGTGCCACTTGGATTACTGTTCTGTAGTGTGGGCTTCTGCTTCAAAGCAGTCGTTAAATAGTTTACAAGTGGTACAAAATAAGGCAGCAAGACTCGTTCTTGGTTGTTCATATAGGACTAGTGTTGTTCAAATGCATGAACGTCTTAGTTGGTGGAGTGTTGAGAAAAGACTTTCTGCCAACCTTTTAATTTGTTTTCATAAAGTGATCACAACCCACAGTCCTAAATATATCACGGATAAAATAATTTACGCCTCAAATGTGCACATACATTTTACCAGAGGGGCAAGTAGAGGGCAGATTATTCTACCACATACAAATACTAAGAGTATGCAAAGAACAGTTTTATATAGGGCTATCAGGGCATGGAATTATCTTCCAAGTGACATACGTGACATAAGAGGTGTAGCAAGCTTCAAAAATAAATTAAAATCTTACATGTAGCCAATATTGACAATGCTGAGATATGCAATATGTTACCGTTGATGTACATATTTAGATATAATATGTTTGTGTGTTAATGTTGTTGTGGTTCCTCGGTTGGTACGTCTTGCTATGTTGTGTTTCCTTATTTGGTATGTCTTGCTATGTTTTAATTGTATTATGTTTTAATTGCAATGTATATGTTGTAATGTTTTAATGTTGTCTCGGACCCCAGGAAGACTAGTTGACGTCTTGGCGTCAGCTAATGGGGATCCTTTGCTAATAAACAAATAAACAAATAAACAAATATTACATTAAATCTGACTTATTCGAAAATAAGGGATATTTGAATGCCATTAGAATTTCAACTGTTTGTGAGGATACTAGAACCAGTTCTTATACTTCTCTGTTAAAATGTTTATATATATATAATGGAAATCTCAATATCATTAGTTCAGTCTGGTAAATATAGGTTTTGTGCTATATTATATAGACAGTCTGGTATTGAAATATAGGTAACAAATACATTGTTTTAATGCTGGATTTATGGATAATGTTTATAATTCATTACACTGAAGATAGATCTTAGAAATGTTTAATTATTCAACTGACAATACAAGAAATTACTCTCTGCCACAGTCAGCAGGAAGCCATGGTGTGAAATGACATGACCATATTTTGTAAGATAGGCTCAGGAGGGAGACACATTTCTCAGAGGTAACTTTTGATTGGCCAGACAGGGGGTGATGTCATATTGAGTATAAAAACCAGATCTAAAGGGTTAGAGAGGAGGTCAGGCATCCAGTCTGAACCTCCACCGCACCACACTCTGGGGATATTGTGAGTATACCATGATTCGTGAGTAACCATGATTCTGAATGATAACAACTGTTTTTAGGTTGTCTAGATTAATGTAAGGTAGAATGCACTGGACCAGGGCCCTCATTTATCAACGTGGCGTACGCACAGATATGTGCCTAACCCGTGCGTACGATCATTTCTAAGCAAAGTGTGGGATTTATCAATTTGAACTTGTGCTTGACTTTGTGCGTATATTTAAGCACAGGTCGGACCATGCGTAGCTGGCGCCCTGTTGGTAGAATATATTATTACAACAAGGAAATAAGCTTCTGTGCATTAGTTTCAACACTGGCATGTTCTGTATGAACCGTAATTCATTATAGTTCATTGTAAAATAGCAACAGTAGTGTAATTATGGTCAAAACCCTATAAATAGCATTTGGAATAATAGGTCTTTATCTCCAAATTAATGCAGCATGGTTTATATAGCATTATCGGAATATATGGGGTGTACTGACTGACTGCACTCCGGCGTAACTCAACTTGTTATTATTTTGCGCACAGACCGCAGAAACACAGGAACATTTTGATTATATTTAAAAGGCTTTACGTTAAACGAAACAAGTGGAATTTCGAAGCTGTAAGCAGAATACAAATATGAACACCCACGATATAGTGTTCTTCCCCTTCCTACTGTATAAGAAAGAATAAAAAACACATTGCAATGAGACCAGGGTGTATGTGTATTACAAAACCCTTGCAATAATGTGTCTTAAATGAATGAAAAGCATATGCTCTGGACACAGAGCATATATCGTGTGGGTGATATGACTTGTATTATGCTTACAGAATTCCACGTATTTAGTTTTACAATGTCAAAGCCTTTTAATATAAATCAAAACGTTCCCGTATTTCTGCAATCTATGCGCACATTTAATAAGGAGTTGAGGTAGATACACACTCAGAACGTATTACATGCTGGTATGCTGATAGACTCAGAGTAAACTATTATATGAATATGAATATGATATGATATATAAGGTATACACTGGTCCGTCGCATACACTGGTATGCGCAAGTTACTGTTGCATAATGTAGGCTATGGCTGCTATTATATGTAATTCATATATGCTACCTAATAGTATATGATTTTTAGAGGCATCTATTTTGTTGTCGGTATTATTAGGCTAATACCGACAACAACAGGGGGGGACCTGTCTTTCTCTGGTCTGCATCCCCTTAACAATTGTGTGTATTGAGCCGTACTGTATTGTACTGTCGTATATTCCTATATGAATATCTACTGTTTATTACAGCACGATGAGGTTGCTAACTAGAGGGAGAGAAGGAGAGTGATAGTAACATGGTCCTCGTCTGACTTCCAAAAATAGCCAGTAGAGAATAAGCTTGTATAGCCAGACAACCAGGAGCTATGGTCCTATACTCATTTATTTGCAGAGCGGCCAAGAGTGGATAATGCATTAGTTACATACAGGAATTAATTCAGCATAATACATGATTGTACAAAAGGATTGATGAGGTAAATCACAATAGCCCTTTCACGTTGGCTCTCTACATCAAGACAGTATTGCACATAAATATTAGTCATGTTATGTTAATGAACTGAGAATGTACTAAGCCATACACATGGGCATGGCCGCCTAGTTATAGTTGTGGGGGTGCAAGATTTTTTTTTTTTCTTTTTTTTGGACAGGCAAGGGGTGGGTTGGAGGGGGTCCGGCACGAATTTTTTTTAAATTTAATGAACCTGTATGTGCAATTTCCTGCAATATAGAGCCTTCAATCTTGACCAATAAAGCTGCTCTTTTCACTATAAAACTCAGTTTATATTGCAGTATGATAGCCAATTACTATAATAATAATATATTATACTGTATATACACTGTATATTGATTTTTCGCTCATTCATTTTTATTAAATCAATCTCCTTTCAAATAGGCCACGTTTTTAATAAGAAAGAGAAAAAAGATATATTTCCATTACCTGTAAATTTTGTGTCTCTTTCTCTCCTTCTCTGCCTCCTCCCTGAGTCTGCAGTGCACAATCATGACATCGATCTCAAAAAAAAAAAAAAAAAAAACTATAGTCACTATAGGCCCACGGGCCGCGGCCGTCGTTAATCCGGCCCTGCTCGTCTGCCATATAGATAGCGTTAACGTTTGGAAATTAAGTCAACGTCATCCAGCTCACACCACATATCTAGATAACGTTAGCTAGCGGCTAGCACTAAAGCTAACGCCAACCAGAGAGGGAAACGTTATTATTATTTATTCGAGGAAACCGTATGACCAGATCGCAATTCGGGACCGTGAAACACTTTTATTGTATTGCGTGGTAGAACCGTAGAAGTTCTACTACCACTCAATAGTAACTTATGTCTAACATAATCCTTTTATTTGAACAACTTACTGGAAAAGCCTGCCTGCCTGCCACCAATATTATGACACACTCTGTGGGCTTTGATTTACACTCAGCCTACCTGCAGCCAGACTGCAGCGCTGTGCTCCAAGGTCTACGCGCTGGAGATGGGAGGAACTGGATCAAACCATAATGGGGCAGGGGGGGGGGGGGGGGTTCGCAATCTTTGGAAACTTAAAAACTTGTTATTAAGTGTCATTGCGTATTATTAATTTGATTGAAATTACGTAGTTATGGTTAGATTTATATATTGGGGGGGGGTATATCATATTTTTCATATGATCAAAAAGTGGTGGGGCAAGATCATACCCTTGCTCCCCCAAGTTCAATAGTGGGAGAGCAGCTGCTCCGCGTGCTCTTAAGGCCAGGCGCCTATGCACATGGGCACAACCTGGTCTTAAGGTAGGAATCTGTACATGTTACTCTAACCAACAATAAGAGTCCATGATTCTACTCACATGTATAACAGCACATTCTCTGGTGGATCGATGGAGGCTCAGCCGGACCCCCCTGGAGACGGGTCGGTGGGCTGGCCTCCCAACTAACTGCACTGCTCCTATACTTATAGGCCCAAAATGACCTTCTTATCTTTCAACTGGTTCAACCAATCACAAGTATCTTAAAACAGGCAGTCTTCTTGTTAGGGCTATATGGCCCAACATGTCCTTGTGTGTTTTGCCTGCAGCAGCAGGGGGGCGGTGGCCCGTGGTATGTTGATGAGGTGGCGTCTTTTTGGTGTCTCCTTGCAGTTTTCAACATCGAGGAGGTCTGATGACTTCAGACCTTTTAACATTTCCTTAATAGGGCTTGTGTTGATATAACATTAACCCAGAATAGTCATTGCTCCTTAGGTTAATACTATTCAGTCCACAAGAGCCATCACCAAACCCCATCTACCAAACTGACACTTTGTATTACTCTATGAAAGGAACCAGCTTTGGCATTCCTAAAAATGGTAATCTATTATTGTATAGATTCAACCACATTTGTCTTGTCTCACAGAGGCATCTCCGCTTTCAGCCTCTCTTGCTGTGCTCAACCGTCACATGTCTAAAAGGTGTTTGGTTCTTGGGGGCCTGGAATGGCCCTCTACAACTGTGTAAACAACCTTATCATTAGAGAGGTTTCCTGCAGGTTTCCTCCGGACTGTACTCTGAGAGTCTATGTAATGCATAAATTACCATTACTACAGATATTTTCAGTTTTCAGGGTTAATCTAACATTTTGATTATGAAATATCAGTCAAGGGTACCACAGTACCCATTCTGCAATCTGTTAAATAAAGTTTTCATTCATTCAAAATAGATGCCTCTAAAAATCATATTATAGCCAATCGAACACAACTAATAAAGGCATTCATATTACAGCATGGTTATAACACACACATGATGAATTGAAAATGTATTGAGCTGTACTGTAGGCTACTGTACCCATTCTGCAATCTGTTAATAAACTTTTCAATCAATCAATCAAACCACCAACGCCAAACAGTGGTCAACAAACGGTCTTTATTAGTATTTTGAGCTGTCCAGGCAGAATTGCAGCAATGGTCTTAGGGAGCCGTTGATATCTGACATCACCGTTTACAAGTCAGCCTTTTATTTATCCCATAACACGCGTTGTGTCTTCTTGGTTCGGCAGCGCCTCAGTGAACAATCTCCCGTGAAGTTTCTCAGAGTTCCGCTCGGGTCAGTCCATTATTTCACATCCCATGGGGGGTGTTTCAACACTTTCATGACCATATATGGATAATCATGCACGAGCATTGACAGTAGAACAAAGAGGTATTTATCAACACGGAGGAGCGTAGGACCTGTGTACGCACGGTTGATAAATCCCGTTTTTTTTGTGCGTGCACACATTCTAAATTCTGTGCTTATGTATGAAAATAGAATACTTTCTAAGAAAAAATGATAAATGAGGGCCCAGGTCTGGTAATGGTTGACCATGTAATGCACAGTATCTTCAATTGACAAACATGACTAATATGTAAGTACTATTCTGCTTTGAATGTTTAAAGTCTGTTAGAGGTCATTCTAATAGACCAGCAAATTGGATAACCATGTATTAATTATTTGTTTGAATATGATTTAATCCCTGTATGTCGAATCCTCTTCTCACTTGGACCTCAGACAATAAATATGAGTTGAATTCAAGCTCTGTTGTGGACTACCTAACTAATTTCCCCCCTGGCTAGTCGAGTCTTGGGGGGAAACCATTATATCCTTCTTCTCTCCATTTAGCAAACTGTGTATACTGTAACTAACCTAATGTATTGACTTAAGTTATGACACATGTGGATGGGATGTGGCTGCAGCGCTATTTTCACCAAGAACAGCAGGGAGCAGCATCACATCATCCTTGTCTTCATATTAGCGATCTACACTGACCATATCCTCTTAGGTCAGCTGCTTCCTCAACCGAAACATTGAAAATAATGGTAAATGGTGCGTTTATATAGTGCTTTTATCCAAAGTGCTTTACAAGACGGCGTACCGTCTTTCTCGTCGCCATGTCTGTATGTCGTGTATGTCATATATGTTATGATGAATTGAAAATGGGGGACCCTTATGTAAATAAGACGAAAGTCTTTCTCTGGTCTGCATCCCCTTAACAATTGTGTGTATTGAGCCGTACTGTATTGTACCCATTCTGCAATCTGTTAATAATGTTTTCAATTAATCAGCCACTCCCCTCACTTGAATAGCGTTAACATACTGTAAGTAAGTAAGTATATATATTTTGTTTTGCTTTGAAATATTATAGTGAAATATTTTGCACTGTTGTCGCATTTATCTTGTTGAAATCCTCCCACAGGTTCTTTTTACTACCACATATTTAATTGAGACCCTTTATTTGTTTATTATTTCAATTTAGCTGGAAATACATTGCTACATCATTCAGTAACATTTGCAGAGCCTTATAACAAAAACATTATTACGGTCACCATTGTGACCAGTGGGATTAATCAACACATTTTATTATTTATTTTTCTATTTCATTGAACATTACACATGTTAAAAGCCATTTTTTTTACTCAAAATGTGAGTATTACCAAGTCAACTTGTGTTCTTAAAACAATGACAATAAACATAGTTGTATTGGTTGAAATAATGTGGTTGTGTACTTATTTTTAATCGACAAAAACGCCGTATGACGTCTTTCCCCGCCATGCTCATTCTGCCAAAGAATCAATATCAATATTTCAAAAATATTTCTCCCCCGGAGACCTGAGATCTCCTGTTGATCCCCTCTCAACTCTCCAACGGTTCAAGAGCGCCATCTGGTGGCCGATCGGCGGATCGCCCAAACAGGAAGTGATGCGCCGGAAGTGGTGCTCGCCCATATTTCGTCCGGGCACTCGCTATCGTTAGCGGGACTCCATCTTGATACACTGGACATCGATCGGTTGCAAATAACTCGATAAACAACATGATTTGGACATACTATTATACAACCTGGAAATGGATCGCATATTTCTACATCCCATAATAGGAACATTTCTGTTCCACGCTCATCGCCCAACGCTATGAGGAAGCTACGGTAAGATTCAACGTTATTTTCTAACGTGTTCGATACTAACTGCTTTAATGATCATATCACCCACACTAGATGAATCATATAACGTTGGCCACGGAATTATAAACGACCCCCCCCCCCCCCCATCCGGTCAACATCAGATCACAAGTAGTAACTTCTAGAAGCACGTCCATTTGAAATTTTTTATCTCATGCAGATTGCTATCAAACTGTATTTGATCATCAATATAATGCATTTGGGGCTATAAATCACGTTCTGGAGAAAGCTGCAGAAAACGATAAAAACATACTTATACTTTAGACCGTATTTTAGTATGATTATGTAAGTATAACGTTGCTACACCATGAACAATAGATATAGGACGTTGAATGGGCCATAGTAATGTCAATTTAGCAATACAATTTAAAAAGTTATAGCCCTGCAAAGAAGGGGAACTTCTCCATATTAAATAGGGCTGGCGGAAGATGGTAAATTATGAATTTAAGCATGGCGATCAAAGGGTTAACTTATTATGGGTTGAAAACTGAAAACCTTAATGCACAGTAACTGAACTCAATATTTTTAAGTTCTGGTAACTTATTATTTTTTTTTTTTTACAGTGTAGTCTTGCGATCAATCAAAACTTATTTACACGATATACCTCACATTCACCCTCCATTCACATCCTGGTGTTCTCCTGGTGTTCTCCATTAGGCCTGTAGGTGGAGCTATGACAGCACACGTACAGTGTCCAAAAATGAATGGGCAAATGTGAGTGAAATGGTCGCAGCTGTTTGTCTGCATTGCATCCCCCCCCCCCCCCCCCCAACTCAGATTTAGGGTTGATACAACCATCATAATAATATTGTTAATAATAACAATAACAACAATGATGTAATAATGTAAAAATTATCATAAAAAATACCTGATTACGAGAAGAAAAAAAATTCGATGCATGGAATATTGTTGAGGCACACTAGTTACAACTATATTTCAAACAGGCACTCCATGTCAAAAAGGTTGCTGACCCCTGCTGTAAGCTGTCAGTAAGTGCTGTCAGTCATGGCTTTGATAATAGCTGTTATAGCTTAACCCTGTGAATGTTGCAACCGAGGGCCTCACAAGGTTAAAGTAGAAGAATAAAATAGAATAGAATGGAGAATAGACGTGTATGTGCATCTTGTGTATGTGTGTGTCTGTGTTTAAGACTGTGGTCTCTGAGAATGTTAAAACTGACTTTTTTCTAGATGTTCACAGAAAGGTAAAGAAACAATATACCTTGTATTTTATGGCAATAATGTTTAGGTTTGTTCGACCCATGAGATAAAAACACGAAAAACATCAGAAAATGTTTACATGGGGCGGCTGAGTGGCGCAGTGGGCAAGGTGCTCGCCACTAACGCAGGAGATGCTGGTATCGAGCCCAGCTCTCGGCGTGGCTACCGGCTTGGCTGGTTGTCATACTAGCACAATTGGCAGTGTTAGAGGGTGGGAAAGCCGGTGGGTGGGGATTCGACATTGTGGACAGTGACTCCTACAGGTCGGTTGGTGCGCCTGTACAGCAGAATCAGGAAGTATCGGGGGCAGCGTGAGCCTCTCAGTGGCACTCCTCGCCACTGAGAGATCGCGCTGTTCAGGTGAAAAGATGTGACAGCTGCCTCCTCGTGTACCGGAGGGGACACGTGATGCAAGGCTTGGTCGTCACTGCAGCCGACCAGTGGGAGGCATAGTCTAGCAACGTTCGAGACAGGGGAGGGGAGAATTGAAGGGAGAATTGGCGAGGCGAAATTGGGATGGGAGAAAAATAGAAAAATAAAAAGAAAAAGTGGATACAAAAAAAAGATAAATTTGATATGGTTGGACTTCCGCTGTCGGCGGCTGGTGTAGTGTAGCTTTTTATTTTTTTATTATGTTTTTGGTAGATATTTTATTGGTTTTTGTTACCGGGCAGTCCGGTAGAGAGAGAGAGAGGAAGGATGGGAGATAGACGGGGTAAGGCATTCGGCAAAGGTCGCCGGGTCCGGGAGTCGAACCCGGGACGGCCATGTTGCACCGCAGTGCTGTACGTGGTGCGCCACCCTGGCGCCCCATCGGTAGTGTTGTTTGATCAAATCTAGCCGCCAATCGAAAGCCCTGGGTCTCCTCTGTTTTAGGACTATGATTTCTTCTTCTCTCGTCTAATTCGCCCGGTTTCCGGTCCAATGCGCCAAGTTTATATTTAGCTAATAACACTTAAGATCATTGCGGAATTGTAAGAGGTTATGATGCCGTTTAAATGCGGTGATAGTAACGTTATTTGAACGCTACTTTTCACTGTCCAACAGGGCTAGGTACACAAACATTCTAGATAAACAACTAGTCAACAACTTACACATAAAGAAAGTCAACTACCCGCCGAGGCAGAGTCATTGACACAATTAACAAAGTCCAATACCTCGTTCATTACATATAGTTTCTCAACAAAATAATATCAACAGATATTGAGCAAATTGAGCAACCGTTGAGAGCATTCGATTGTTTTTTCTTTTTTTCGATTTTAATATTCTAGACACTCTCACGGACCTCAGTGTTATCATTGGAACTCATTCTGAGACCTCAAGAGTGCAATGCCGGCCGAATACTGCTAGGTGGCAGTATCGCCTACCCTTTGAAACCTAATTTCACACTGTGTGTTACATTTTATATGGTCCGGGTGGAGAATTTGGACCCGGGCAAGTGAAATGCAACTTGGAACGCGTCCAGCACACTTGATGCATATTTTGTGCCATTTCATGTCAGGGACCCCATGGACATCAATACTGGAAATCGCGATCTAACAATTGGAATATTCATTTTGGAATAACTCCTAGCAAAGGTAAAGACTATATGACATCAATATTACTTTGATCCTACAATGATTTCACATCGATCGCAACGATCAACGTATGTAGTATTCAAAACGTATGCCATTGCTGACGATCAGAGCATCACAAAATGATGCCTTCATGATGAAACATAATACCTATTATATACCTTTGATTTGGAAATAGTAGCGTGTCCAGGCGAGCAACGCGAACGACTTTAGCAAAATGCACATAGCGCTCCATAACGCAGCTTCCAGGAATTACAACAAAATAGATGATTGTGGACTGTAGGAGGTCAGGGCTCAGGGACTACAGCCCCCTCAACATCGACGGGGCACCGGTTGAGAGAGTGAACAATTTTAAGTACCTCGGAGTCCACATATCCGAGGACTTGACATGGACCACACACATTGACAGTGTTATCAAGAAGGCACGGCAACGCCTCTACTTTCTTAGGCGCCTAAGGAAGTTCCAAGTGAGTCAGAAGATCCTTAAAGGGGAACTATTTTACTATTTCTTTCACTATTTGGGCACTTTTACACAATTCCTGTGATTTTATGGAACACCTCTGTAATTTTTTATTTTTTTTAATTCATTGTTTTGTATTTCTAATCAAGTCCTCAAAAACAGCATTTTTCTACCTGAAGATCTTAAGCCGTTTTGAGCCTGGGCTCCAACCACAATGGTAAACCTGAACCACCACCTGAACATTATCATGCAGCGGTGTCTCTCTGACATCACAGATCAGCACATTTTCAGATGACTCAGTTCAGTGAGGGTGAATATTGTGAGAGGAGAATTGGAAGAATGCGCCAATATGAGAATTAGAGACATAGATCATATTAATATAAGTCCACATAGCTAGGAAACAATGCTAAACACTGAAAAAGGCCATTTATAAGATAGTTCCCCTTTAAGAACTTCTACTCATGCACAATAGAGAGCATCTTGACTGGAAATATCACCTCCTGGTTTGGGAATAGCACCGCGCAAGACCAGTAGCAGAGTGGCCCGTTCAGCCGAACGCACAATTGGAGGTGGGCTTCCCACTCTCCAAGACATTTACAACAAGCGTTGCATGGGTAAGGCTAAGAGAATAATCAAAGACTCCAGCCACCCAAACAACTGCCTCTTTGAACTGCTGCGGTCAGGCAAGCGATACCGGAGTCTCATGGCAAGCACAGAGAGACTCAGAAGAAGCTTCTATCCCCAGGCCATCATGATGCTAAATGCTAAATGACAATAACACTATGTAACAAACCATCAAATACACTCACAGCACACACATCCACACGCACACACTCACTTTAAACAAACAACTCACTGCAGCACCCAATTTACCCACTTTAGACACTTAACACACTTTATATTTATTGGTAAAGAATTTGCACTACAACTCATACCTCATCACACCTTACTGTAAATTGTACCTAAATTGTACCTCATCCCATTTCTGCATTGTACTGTATATTGTATTGTAACTCAGTTACTTTTCTACTCTGCATTGTATATTGTATATATGTACATTGAACACTTTTGTCTACGTACTTGACTTCTATTTTATACTTATTATACTTATTTTTATACTTATCTACTTTTACCTAGCACAATCTCTGGAGCAAAACAGAAAGAAGCATTTTATATAAAAGTACTCTGTATTTTTGTATGACAACTAATAGAAACTTGAACTTGAATTAGCCCTCGCCAAAACAAAACTCCAACTCGCCAACGAAAGCGCTCACAACGGAAACAGCCTTTTTTTATAGAGATACTATAACTATTCCCTTTTATAGTAAACATGGTTTTAAACATTCAAAACTAAAAACCCCAAAAAACTAAACGTTTGTTTTGCTTTTACGCATATTACCCATGGCTGAATTGAGGACGTAAGCGCTGGGCGCGGTCACATATACCTTTCAGTTCTGTGATGCATATCGCAAATGTCACCATACAGTCGTACAAAGTCTGTGACTCATGTCTTAACTGACTATGACACGGGAGGGCAGCAGTGGCAGGTGGCAACAGGGAGGTGAACTGTTCCTAGAAACCACGATGATTTGCCAGAGGACAAGATGAACAAGGATATATAGACAGAGAGGGAGAAAGGGGGAGAGAGGAAGAGAGAGCTTGCTGCAGCTGTCCATGCTGTTTTAATTTCATCTGAGATTACAGAGCATGATGAGCTCACTGCTCATATTACCAGTCCTCTTCACAGGAGGCCTGTGTAGCGCCAGCCCCCCGCCTGGCTGCAGCCTCATGAATCCCCCCTTATTACTATTTAATGGAGATGGTTCCCAAACAAATGAGCAGCCTCTGCACGGCTCAGCACCACAGCTTCTCATTAATCCCCCACACCGAGACGCTGATGGGACTAATTTTTCAGACCAAGCGAGCGGGTGTCTGCTCCTCACCCCCAAAACAAAAGTGTTTCAATCAGACACACTGCCCCCCCCCCCCCCCCCCCCCCCCCCCCAACCCCCCCCCCCCCCTTCCGAAGGCAAAGCGACAGTGTCGTACTCCTCATCCCACCTGGCGCATTGAATTCCAACCCCCGGAGGTGTCAATCTGTATCTGTTGAAGAGCAGAGAGTGATACATCCACGATGGTGCATTCCACCTCAATATTGAATCAATGATAAGGAGGCAGATGAGCGCAAAAAACACCTTCAGAGTTTAGGTGTAATCTCCGAAGGCATTCCAAATGCGAGAAAGACATCTGAGATAGGAACTGCATTATAAAGACGATAAGACTGAGATGCAAACACAGCAGTTCATGTTACAATTTGGCTCTTGGGGGGGGGGGGGGGGGGGGGTGGACCCACCCACAAGGCCTAGAATTTAAAAAGAGGAGGCCTATCTTTTGCTTGACTCACGTTCTGGGTCAAGGACACTAGGACACTCGGGGATAAGCATTCACATGTTAGGGCTGCACTGGGGTTATGGGGAAATGTCCTGGACTTGGCGTTCTGTTGTCATGGCGACTATAATGACACCGGTTGCCTCCTCTTCCTCAACCTTCCCTCAAAGACTCTGGTCACCATGGCAATTACACAGGAGCCATAGTTCCCCAGTGGCCTGCTGGGAGTTCTTTAAACCCTTCACTGGCCTTCCCCAGGGGCTGAGCAATATGTGGGAGAGTGTGAGACCGATGGCACTTTGGAGATGTCTTATGCATTTGCATAGATTTAAATAAGGGACTCAGAGGTGGGCACAGCACTTCCACTTACAGCAGCAGTAGCAGGAACAGTAGCAGGGCAATGGCCTATTTTCACAATTTCACAATATCTCTGCCGTGATAGAGAGCTTGCATTGTGGATGCAAAGTGGAAGAAGAATCGGGAGCCATGCACCGGTGGGACTAGGCGCTGGCGATGGATCGGCTGCCTGGAGAACTGGATACTTCATACGTACTGGTCTTGTACTTTGACAGGCACTGAGAGCAGCCTTATATGCTAATATGAAATCCTGGATACTTGAGATGAGATCAAAGTGCATTACAGCATTTCTAAATAGCTTTCTAATGGACGTTCCTTTTATCGGGTTTGATGTACTTTAGCACAAGATGGTCGTGGAGATCTTTCGGCATGAGACATCAAGCTGTGTTGTTCACCTCCTCAAAGTAGGAAGGAATACCAGCTACTCTCAGAGAATTAACTTGGTACTTTTTAAATGCACAGCAGTGCACTGCTTATCATCCTGTCACACATGTTGTACACATATAATCTAAATGTTTTCCTGTATATGTGACCAGGCACGGAGATTAGGGTCTTGTTGAGCAATATTTTTTTTTTTACATGATATGAAAGTGGAGGGGCTTCCGGTGTCATGGAGTGAGGACCTACATTCACACCTGCTCCCCCAGCTTTTGTACATTTTCATTTTAAACAGTCAACCAGTGACTGCTGAGGCAGGAGGGGGAAAACACAGAGACACCCGTTCACCCTAGTAGAGCACCGTGGATGCCGTACAAGCCGGGGGAACATAAACAAGGGAACACACTGGGGGAACGTAAACAAGGGAACACATCGGGGGAACGTAAACAAGGGAACACACCGGGGGAGCCAGGGGAACGTAAACAAGGGAACACACCGGGGGAGCCAGGGGAACATAAACAAGGGAACACACCGGGGGAGCCAGGGGAAGGTAAACATGGGAACACACCGGGGGAGCCAGGGGAACATAAACAAGGGAACACACTGGGGGAGCCAGGGGAACGTAAACAAGGGAACACACTCTGGGAGCCAGGGGAACGTAATCAAGGGAACTAACGTAACTGGTTCTAAAGATCTGTATCGTAGTGGTGTTGGATCTTGTGGGCTACCCTGCGTTGTTCTAAGTCTATATAGGCTGTCTGGTCGCCTGGTGCAGATGTGCTGTGCCGCTGGAAAGTTGAAGAAATCCAGCCAACAAGTCGCTTGGGTATAATACCTAGGAGGTGTTTTATTGTAATCAAAACACACACTAGACTAGGTTAGAACCTATTGGAGTTCCGCTAGAACAAGATACTCCATAGGATTCTGCTAAGAAGAACAAGTAATCGAATTATTCCTATCTAAGTTCAGTAGTATTCTTGAAGCAGGAAGCCGGGCATCTCTCAGGTGACGGTGGAAGGTGTGGTCTCGATGTCCGTTCTATTGTCTGTGTCCTCTCCTGTCCTGTAGAGAGGGAATATAGCACTCAGGAGGACACTCCTCTCCGACGTCACCTCTGCGACGTCGGCAACAGTTCGTCCAATTACATTTGTCGACCGCCATTTTGAATTTAAAGGGGCAGTCAACTTATTTGATTTAGCACACATTATGAGAGATCAGTTTTAATTTATTTTAACACGTTATACTAAGTTATTTTAACGTAAGATTTAGATATTGTTTTGTACCTGTTTTAGACACACAATCTAGTCTTTCTTGTAATATTTCTAGTGTATCTATAAATTAGGTCGGGGGTCAAGGACTACAGCCCCCTCAGCATCGACGGGGCACCGGTTGAGAGAGTCAACAGCTTTAAGTACCTCGGAGCCTACATATCCGAGGACTTGACATGGACCACACACATTGACAGTGTTGTGAAGAAGGCACGACAACGCCTCTACTTCCTCAGGCGCCTAAGGAAGTTCCAAGTCAGCCAGAAGATCCTTAAGAACTTCTACTCATGTACAATAGAGAGCATCTTGACCGGCAACATCACCTCCTGGTTTGGGAATAGCACTGCACAAGACCGAAGCAGACTACAAAGAGTGACACGTTCAGCCGAACGCACAATTGGAGGGGGGCTCCCCACCCTCCAGAACATTTACTACAAGCGTTGCAAGGGCAAGGCTAAGAGAATCATTAAAGACTCCAGTCACCCGAACAACTGCCTCTTTGAACTGCTGCGGTCAGGCAAGCGATACCGGAGTCTCAAGGCGAGCACAGAAAGACTCAGAAGAAGCTTCTATCCCCAGGCCATCAGGCTGCTAAACGAACAATGAATGAACACTACACAACAACAACCACCAAACGCACATAGCACACACATCCACACGCACACACTCACTTTAAACAAACACACTGTAGCACCCACTCCACACACTTTATAGCACACACCCACTTTAAACAAACACACTGTAGCACCCACTCCCCACACTTTATATTTATGGATGAAGGATTGCACTACAACTCGTACACCTTACTGTAAATTGTACCTAAAATTGTACCTCATCCCATTTCTGCTTTGCACTAGATAGTACTGTACATTAGTACACTGCATAGTATTGTGTATTGTATATTATATGGTAACCCAGAACATTGGTAGAAAAAGGGTAACCACTGCGCTCAGACAGGTGCGTAGTCCAATATTAATTATGCAAAAAAGGGGAGGTAGGGACCGCACTCTGAATATCGTTGGTTTTTATTTTCAAAGGACACAAAACGTTTTCGGCCATCCGGCCTTCATCAGTGTGAAGGCCGGATGGCCACACTGATGAAGGCCGGATGGCCGAAAACGTTTTGTGTCCTTTGAAAATAAAAACCAACGATATTCAGAGTGCGGTCCCTACCTCCCCTTTTTTGCAACCCAGAACATTGTACATATGTCTATACCGAACACTGTGACCTCATTTTTCTTCTTCTAAATTCATGCTATATTATGTTATTATGTTATTTGATACTATCTTGTCTAGCACAGTCTCTGGAGCGTAACAGTAAGAAGCATTTTGTATGAAAGTATTCTGTACTTCTGTATGACAACTATTAAAGAACTTGAACTTGAACTTGAATTAGATAACACAATTTGGCATTTTGCAATCATTGTTTTACTGTATATCATTCCAACTTTGTAATCTAAATGATCAGACACTGGCCTGTTCTAATCTAAACACAATACCAGAGTTAGCTTCAATTTACAAATAGAGTTTTTCTCAGAATTCTATGTTCCCAGATACTAGGGAACTGCAGTTTGATATCCCTTGTTTCATCTTTTAATTTACTATAAACAATGATATTATTCTCTTATGCACTTTAAGTCTAAATTAAGTCTTTATTAGATTTTCTAGTTTGGATTACTGAAACTTCTTGGGAGGGTCTAATCTCTTTAGACAGCAGCTCTAAGGCATTTCTCCCTTGACCATTTGGGAGGACTATATTTAAATTACGACTGCTGCAAGGGGGGTTTTGTCCTTGCTTTTAGCAAGTGAATGACACCTCCTGACTCCCTCTAGTTTCTATTGTGTAAATGAAATATGAATTACTTATTAGGTTCTATTTAGTTATGAACTACATGGTAACCCAATTATTTTGCATTCTAAGAGAGATATAGGTTAAAACCTTAAATACACAGTCCTGCTTTTCCAAGTAGCCTCTGATTGCTTTTCAGCTGCTACTTTGTACCAACACTTCTCCGTGAATTCTGTTCCCAATACTGCACTTAGCTACTCAATATGCATAGATACACAAGACTATTGTTTTGTCCTGTCTCAAGATAAATACTGCCATAGGGCTTCCCTTTGATCCTTGGTGGGTTCTTCTATAGAAGTGAATATTCTACTGTATTCTGAATTGGTGCATCTGGCCGGGAACCTGTTGAGTTAACTAACAATAGAATGTTCTTCCTGACTCCCTGTGGTTTTCCCAGCGCCTCTGGTGCCTGACCTAACCATCTGGTCAAACGCCTATGTCTGGATTCCCAGCACTCCAATAGTTACACCTATCCTAGCAATTTCCATTTGGCTTTAAGATTAATTTAGTCAGATTTACGACAGAACACACTGGAGGAGCCAGGGGAACGTAATCAAGGGAACACACTGGGGGAGCCAGGGGAACGTAAACAAGGGAACACACTGGGGGAGCCAGGGGAACGTAATCAAGGGAACACACTGGGGGAGCCAGGGGAACGTAATCAAGGGAACACACTGGGGGAGCCAGGGGAACGTAATCAAGGGAACACACTGGGGGAGCCAGGGGAACGTAATCAAGGGAACACACTGGGGGAGCCAGGGGAACGTAATCAAGGGAACACACTGGGGGAGCCAGGGGAACGTAATCAAGGGAACACACTGGGGGAGCTAAAAATACGACCTGTTCCGAAACATACCTGCACTAAAACACACAAAGGAAGGGGAAAGAGAAAGCACAAACACCGGGTAGCGATCCACCAGAGGGGGTAATACGGGAACATTTTTAAATGTCCACTGACCCTGGGTCAGCAGGCAATATGAATGAATGACTTTTATTTATATAGCACCCTTCACAGCACGAATGCACAGGGTGCTTTACACTACAACTTAATATAAAAAAACACAATAAAACAAAATCAGAAATAAATGACAACAACAACAGACAGTAGTTAAAAAAACAGTGAAACCAGATAGAAATAGTAGAATAAAAGAATTTGGATAAAATCACGAGTCACTAATTAAAACAAAACTATAGGAACAGTGAGGACAAGAAAAAGAAAAAGTGCCTATGTATGACCAAAGGCCTGTCTGAACAAATGTGTGTTTAGTTGTTTTTTAAAAGAGTTTTCAGAGGGGGCAGTTTGCAGGTCCAGGGGGAGAGCGTTCCAGAGCCTTGGTGCTGTCGCCTCGAAGGCTCGATCACCCCTTGTTTTCAGCCTGGACCTGGGGACCACCAGGAGGTGCTGATCGGCAGATCTGAGTGAGCGGGTGTTGGTGTAGGGATGGATGGATGAGTTCAGTGAGTTCAGATAGGGGCCTGACCGTGGAGTGCTCTGAAAGTGAAAGTGAGGACTTTGAAGTGAATTCTATAGTGTACCGGGAGCCAGTGCAGGGATACCAGAATGGGAGTGATGTGACATGATTTTTTTGACCTTGTGAGTAGCCTGGCTGCAGCATTTTGGACCATTTGGACCAATATACTGCATACGGGAACATTTTTAAATGTCCACTGACCGTGGGTCAGCAGGCAATATACTGCATCAATATGGCCGCTACAGCTAACCCAATAATACTACTGACTTCCAAGGGGAGGATCTCTGTCCATGGTGCTGAAATAGGTTCCAAAATACATAGGATGAAAGCTCTGTCTAAGTCAGGCATTAGGCATTGTGAACATGAGAGATATGTAGATTGATTTGTGGTTTGCATGTCAAAATACATCAAATATTAAGGGCAAAAGTGTGTACACACATCCACATTTATCCACATAATACCTATATAAATATATGACATTATACATCAACATTTATCCACACATACCTATTAGGGGTGTAACGGTACACCTAAGCCACTGTTCGGTACGTACATCAGTTTTGGGGTCACGGTTCAGTACGAGTTCGGTACCACAGGAAAATATATTTATAATAATTATTATAATAATTATTATTAAATATAATACATTTTTATTAAGTTATACTTAGTTCCACCTAGGCTTGCCACGGTAGTCAGTCAGTGATAACGGTGTCATTCTGTGTTCAGGAATCCACTTAAATGTAAATTAATTGCATACTGCCCCGCCACCACGGTGTGTGCTTTTTATGTTTCGGTTTCACTTCTAGAGTAGATTTAACTTCACGTGAAGCAGAGAAAGAAGACTTGCCATGTTACACAACAATGGCAGAGGATTTATCAATATTTTGGATTTAAACAATGCAGCTCGATTGGAGAGGAGCTCAGAGGACCAGTCCAGATCAGCAAAAGTACGTTTGAGTTTTTTTTTTTTTTTTTTAAGACCAGCTGTGAGGGGAAAGTAGTGTGGCCGTGAAAGAACGTTGGTGTGTGTGTGTGCATGTGTCTTTCCATTGGTTAACATTATTAGGCGAACAAGAAAACGATGAATATTTGCAGCCTATTGTAATGACCCTGCTGTGTTACAAACATATCATTCATTCATGGTTTTGTTTCAGGGACACCTGTAGTAGGGGGAGGGGAGGGGGGGAGAAACAGCCCAGTGCAGACTAGAGTGCCCGGTTGTTAATTTGTTCTGTCGGCTTGTCATCATGCCTTTACAAGCTTCAATGTTTTATTCATCATCTAAATGTTGCAATACAAGCTTGATATTCAACGTTAAATGAATGACCTTCTGTGTTAAGACTGTTAGTAAGCCAGTGTCAAGTCAAGTAAAGTAAAGTAAAGATATTGAGCATACATTTGTAAAATGTGCAAACCTAGTTTCACCTAGTGGTATGAGAGGTATTCGTCGTATGGCTGAATGTACCAAACTGTGACGTACCGTTACACCCCTAATACCTATATATATACATACTGTATAGAATATCGATACAAGATATAAACAAGAGAACCAGCAGTGCATTCACCCATAACAGTCAACAAGGTCTTTTGTTGAGTGATGCTGTGGCAGAGGAGACAGGACTCCTGCCATAACGTGTCTGTTTCCAGGCCAGGGACCTATATCTGCGACTAGATGGAAGTAGTGTGCAGAGTGGGTGGACGGGGCGCTCGAGGACATGTGCACAGAAGGAGTTCAGTGTGGAAGTTAAATAAAGCCTTGGCTAAACACTACATGCATGGTGTCTGCTTCTCCCTCAGCTCCTTAGATCCTATATCCCAACATCACTGTGTATACTGTGTATGATGATTGGGAACAAAGCAAGTTGTGGACTTTTCATATTGTAATATATAACTTTTGACTATTCAAAAACAAAAAGGAAGCTTGGAGATAATTTTCATTCACCTTTAAACAAATACTAAATCAACGTACTAGGCATGAAATGACTTTATATATGAGTGAACAAAAAACTCATTACTGTAAACTGTAATAATAGTAATAGTGGTAGTAATAGTAATAATAATAGTGGTAGTAATAATAATTGTAGTAGTAATAGTGGTAGTAATCATAATAATAATTGTAGTAGTAATAGTAGTAGTAGTAGTAGTAATACTAATAACAATAGTAGTAGTTGTAATAGTGGTAGTAATAGTAATACTAATTGTAGTAGTAGTAGTAGTAATAGTGTTAGTAGTAATAGTAATAACAATAGTAGTAGTTGTAATAGTGGTAGTAATAGTAATACTAATTGTAGTAGTAGTAGTAATAGTGTTAGTAATAATAGTAATAACAATAGTAGTAGTTGTAATAGTGGTAGTAATAGTAATACTAATTGTAGTAGTAGTAGTAGTAGTAGTAGTAGTAGTAGTAGTAGTAGTAGTAGTAGTAATAGTGTTAGTAGTAATAGTAATAACAATAGTAGTAGTTGTAATAGTAGTAGTAATAGTAATAATAATTGTAGTAGTAATAGTAATAGTAGTAGTAGTAATAGTAATAACAATAGTAGTAGTTGTAATAGTGGTAGTAATAGTAATAATAATTGTAGTAGTAGTAATAGTGTTAGTAATAATAGTAATAACAATAGTAGTAGTTGTAATAGTAGTAGTAATAGTAATAGGAGCAGTAGAATAAGGAGGAAGACCAGTAGTACGATTGATGTGGAGTAGTAGTATTGATGTAATGAGAGGATGGCAACAGAATGGCTCTCTTGAGAAATCACAGCACTGTTCTGTATTGGCAGTTTGCTTTGGGAGAACAGCACTGACACACTGATGAATGTCATGTTACCCAGGCGACTTAATAAACATTGCGTTAGCTCTCTGAGGTCTGCAGAGGATCAAAGACATGCTTGTTTGACATTTGGATGCATTTGGCTGATTGGTAATGTATCATCATGATGCATCAGCCTATTGTGTTCTGAATGTGTTCCATTTCATCCACTTCATTCATTCAAAGCAGAAAATAAGTTGATCACAATGCCATTCATTATTTTCCAGGGCTTGAAATCTGAATACATACATATTCCATCATACAATTCTAATCATGACGATTAACATTGGCTGTGGCTCTGTTACATGTCAATAATTCTGTGAAGAGGCACAAAGTGATAATAAACCCTGAATATGAAGCTAGTGTCAGGATATAATAATAAAATAAACAAATGTTACTCTCTTGGAACAAACCACGGTTCTGATCTATTTCAGCTACACACACATATATTCATGTTTGGATGTAAAATCGACGGACAGTTTTCAAAAGATAGTGAGCAACATTGACATTTTGTGATGAGATACAGTATACTATGATACAATTCTATCAGTTAAAGGGGCATTCAACCAAAATGTATTTTGACTTTGGCAATAGGGACGTCTGCTTTCGTCACTTGAGTCAGTTTGCGTTGGTAGAAAATGAAATGTTGCAAGGCAGTACGGCCAGTGTAAAAACCGAATGATGAACTGGGGAAACTAGAGAGGAATTACCCACATGTTAAACTTTTAACATTTGTAGATCAAATATATAATTAATCACCCTTATCCTTATGTCACAGTAGGTGTTCAACCTACACAAAGTCCAAAAGAAGAATTAATTAATTAACACACTTCCTTGTGAGCATGCTCTGACATCACCCTTGTCTGGACATTCCAGTGGATGGCATTAGCACAATACATCTGCCAACCACCGTTAAACAAAACAGAAGAAGAAGCCTAGTCTCCTCTGTTTCTGTGTGCGGTAAATATCAGTTTTGGTGGAGATCGAGAAGAGATCACAATCGTGTAAGTTCATCAGGGTAAAGCCAAAATGTGTATTTTGTGTACCAGCTTTGTGTACCAGCCTTTTGTCTTCTAGTGTATTTTCAACCACAGAAGATAATTGTTAGTTAATACGCGCTAACTAGATAGCATGTAACGTTAATAGTCAGGGTAGCCGTGGCATGAATCATTTAAGTGAATAGCTCTTACTGATAGCTGATCTCCTACTGCAATCCCTGGGCAGGGAGATATTAAAAACACTACAGGTAGCAGAATTTACAAACAGTACATCACATATAAAACAACATCATTCTCTCCATGTTGGAAAACATGATTGGTTTGTCTTGAGCCATGTTTTAACCTGATCGGCTCGGTACCGGTACGAGATTTATTTCACGTCATAAATAGATCAATAGGCCTACTATGTATTGAGTAATGTTGTGTTTCTTTTTCAAATGTAGCCAAGAGTAACCCTATCCAAACAGCAGTCAAAGTGTATATTTTCAGCACTACGATTGTTTACCAATGATTTTAAGTGTCTAATGAGAGAAGAGACCCAGGGCTTTCAAATTTCATAAAACTACAATACCCAGCTCACGCTAGCCCCTGTCAAACTTGGATCTGTCTGACGTGAAATTCGTTTTCAACATTATTTTCGGGATCATATCTCATGGGTCGAACAAACCTGAACGTTATGGCCATGAAATAGAACGAAGTTAGTTTCGTTCTGTGAACGTCTGGAAAAAAAACGCGGCTCAATCAGATAAAAATGGCGGAGCTATTTACATTATAAAGAAGTAACTGTACTTACAGTAGATGTCCCTAGATACCAGGAACATGCAAATTGACCTTGTAGAAGTAGAGCAATCTTCCATTTACTTGGGTATGTACTTTTAGGCAAATTTTCTGAAAATATGGCTAGGGCTTAAGAGGTTAAGTGTTAACACATACACCGCCATAAACGGCTTACGACGGGTTTGCTGATCATGCGAATTCCGCCAAGCCACGGCGTACAACGTTATTGAGATCATATTTCATTTTTTCGTCATGGTATTCATAATTCCGCCACCCAGCCTCGGCTGAGACAGTGGGACTCGGCACAACCGTGCAACGCTTCAATACCGCCGCCTGGTGGATGATCGGCGAGTTACAACCGGAAATGGATCTCTGGTGATCTTGGTGCATCTGGGAAATGCGTCCGGCAGTCACATATTGTTGCGGGACTCTAGACACACATCTGTGTATATGGATCGCTGCCATAACTCAATAATCGATATGATTTGGGCGTTTATTGCGCCATACAAACCAGAAATGGATCTAGTCGATCGACGTCAAATAAGTGGGATCTTTTTCCTCCAGTCTCATCGGCGAACGGTAAGAGGACAGTAACGTTAGTTCCAGCTTGATTGTTTATTCTTTTCAATGCAAACCGCTCTGATCAATATATCACCCATACTACATAAAGCATTTACTGACGATCACGGAATTATAAACGACCCCCCCCCGCGCATGATGAGTCATAACGTTTAGGATCGTATTCAGTTGGATTTTTTAATATAGTGTGTATCGCGAATAAACTGCAATCGATAATCTATATTATGCGTTTAGGCCTATAACTAGCGTTCTAGGAATTACTGCAGAAAACGATAAAAACATACTTATATTCTAGACGGTATTTTCATGTGAATATATGAATGAAAAAATATAACGTTCCTACATCCTGAACGATAGATAATCGATGTTGAATGGGCCATAGTAATGTCAATTTAGCAATACAATTAAAAAAGTTATAGCCCTGCAAAGAAGGTGAACATATCCATAGGCTTAGACTGGTGGCAGTGATCATACATTGATGGATAGAAGCGTGGCAGTTATATTATCGTACTTGGCTTATCGCGTCCCGCTCTTAAGCCTATCGAGATATACCTCATCTCATGTACCTATTGTACTTACACAACGAATAAAAACTAGTACACCCACACCTGCCGGGTCCCGCCCCTATGGAGGCGTAGCCTATAAGATAGTAGGCATGGTCCCCAATACACTCTTCCTCTATTTTCGTTCCCAACATAGCGGATGCAGTGCACCTTATGTAACTAGTGTTATGAAAAGATTAGAGAAATTACGTAATGTTGAAAGGTTCAAATGGTAAAATCAGCCATTTTGAAATCCAAAATGATGCAGGTTATATTTATCCTATCCCAAAAATTACCTCATATTTGAATTCCCCATTAAGAAACACATCATTTAGACACCTTGCATGTTAGGATTTCCTTCAGATTCATGTTGGCATCCATGTATGGCCAAGGGGTGAAAAATGGTAAAATCGGCCATTTTTAAATCCAAAATGATGTAGGTTAGAGTTATCCTATCCCAAAAATGAACTCATATTTGAATTCCCCATTAAGAAACACATCATTTAGACACCTTGCATGTTAGGATTTCCTTCAGATTCATGTTGGTATCCATGTATGGCCAAGGGGTGAAAAATGGTCAAATCGGCCATTTTGAAATCCAAAACAATGTAGGTAGGAGTTATCCGATTAGAAAAATAATCCCATATTTGAATTCCCCACAAAAAAACATATATTTTAGACACCCCACTCGATTGATTTTCCAAAAAAAAAAAAGTATGGCCCGCCCTACCGATCCATGGATGTAAGACTTGGCCATAATAAGGTAATTTATAGGCCTGATATTCTATATTCTATATTCATATTTCAAATTGTGAATGTGTCCGGATTGGAAACATGTCTACAAATCTACAAAAATCATCTATCCTTTATTAATTTGCTTAGATTCTTAGTACACTTGATCTCAAGAAGGTGCTGAATGATTTATGACTGAATTTTTCACATCTGGTCAATGTTAGCATGGTGTTCTTCACCATCAAAGATGGATAAAATAATAATTATTATTATTATTATTACTTTGGTTCATTACAATTTACTCAAGCACAGACACACAATTTCTGACACTGGAAATACCTTCCCTGGCATCCATAGATCCCTAGATACCAGGAACATGCTAATGGCCCTTGTAGTGTTATGGAGGGTGTAGTTTCTCACAGTTTCTTGAGTCTGACGTTGTTGTACTTTATCTATTTAGTGTTACTTTTGGGAGTAGTGGGGGAGAAATGAATGAATGAAAATTGTTAAGTGGATGCAGACCAGAGAAAGACTTTCGTCTTGTTTACATCAGGGTCCCCCATTTTCAATTCATATCGACATTTATGACATACACAACATACATGACATTAGGGATTAATAAGAACGAGCCACCTCGGAAGAAGACGGCCGCTGCTGCTGAAACCACCGCCTTGCGTCGCCTCGCTGGCTCTTCCGCTTCACAGCGCGGCAGCGGGCGATAAGAGGGGCGTGCTAGCCGCGGTCACGTGGGCTTAGTGGCCAATCAGAGGAACCCGGAAACCGAACTGCGTTGTATTTGGCATAGACGCAAATACAAAGACCTGTTCGCCCGTTAAAGGCACAGTGCCGCCTTTTTTTGTGTTCATGGACGTTGATGTTTTTACCCCCTTAAAGGCTGAGTGCCGCTTTTTTTGTATGTAATAAATCATGCCCTTGCTTTGGCTAACTCTGATTACCTGTCTGTGTCGTGCAATTGGGGTCGCATTACAAACCATAACACCGTGGTAACTTTCTGTTGAGAATAATTGTCCAGGCCATAAAGTGCCTGAAGAGAAGTCGAACTGCCTCATTCTTCACCAATCGCTACAGTATGTTTTCAACAATGGGATTGGGAATGAGTATTTTAAACGTAATTGTTTCATCATTGGCAACAATTTATTTTGTCTTTTACTTTCAAATACAGTTACATTTACTTACTCTAACCTAACCAAAAGGATACATTGGGGGGGAAATAGGGACAGTGTAGATCGAGAAACATCTAAATGTTAGCTAGATATTAGCGGTCCCTTGCAAAAACTCAGGAAATATTTACTAATGGCCATATAATGTGTTTTGATAATAAGCAGGGTTTAGCTATTTGGGAACACCCCTAGACTGTCGTAATCATGGCACCCACTTTGGGAAAGCCTGCCCTAGTAAGCTGTTGTTTTCCCATGTGAAGGGCAGCCAATAGGGCATGTCCTCTAATTTCCGCCACTCAATAGGGCACTTTAGCGTGACGTTTTTCAACCGTGGGGGCACCTGGTCAAGTTTAGACCATTGGAAGAGCACCAATAGGGCACATCCTCTAGTTTTTGCCACTCAGAAGGGCACTTTTGCATGACGATTTTCAACTGTGGGGGCACATGGTCAAGTTTAACCATTAGAGGGGCATCAATAGGGCATGTCGTCTCATTTCCTCCACTCAATAGGGCACTTTTGCATGACGTTATTTAACCGTGGGGGCACATGGTCAAGTTTATACCATTGGAAGAGCACCAATATGGCACATGCTCACATTTTTGCCACTCAAAAGGCACTTTAGTGCAACGTTTTTTAACCGTGGGGGCACCGTGGGGGAGTCCGCCAGTGCTCTCCAACGATCACTTCATTCAGTGAATTAATGATAACCCAAGACCTGCGTTCCTCCCTACGGCCTCGCTGAGTGTCAGGCATCGATCCAGCCGTCACAGTGCTGATCGGTCCGAGCTTAGCGGAAGCTAGTGTATCGGTCATGTTGATGGTTACGCCGCGGTTGCGTCAATAGCCCAGATATGACTTTGCCGACCTTCACTAAACACTGTTTATGAGCTCCATCGACCAGGACATCACTGCCTCTTACGGGGACTGAAGAGTGTAGGACGAGTGGAAACACTATATCCTGCTCCCTGTTTCAGGCTCTGTGCAAGTTCAGTTTCCATGGTAATGGGAATGGAGTAATGGAGACTCTGGCACAGTGTGCTATACTACTATGTATACCATGTATACTATTATTGATAGAATACACTGCCATTCTATTGTCACTATTATGTTCTATCATGTTATTATTATTTTAATATTTATGTTATAGTATTGTCTTATTTTTGATATTATTTTATATGTTGTTTTAAGGCTGTCAATCGATACAAATATTTAATCTGATTAATCACATGATTGTCCATAGTTAACTCACGATTAATCGCAAATGAATCGCATATTTTTTATCTGTTCTAAATCTACCTTAAACGGATATTTTTCAAGTTGTAATACTCTTATCAACATGAGAGTCAACCAATGCTTGCTTTATGCAGCCATTTAACACAAAAGGATGACCCTCATGCATTGCACATTTGCATCAAATTCAAAACAGAGTGATGCACAAAATAACTTAAAATAAAATAATAATTTAAAACAATGATCTATCTATCTATCTATCTATCTATCTATCTATCTATCTATCTATCTATCTATCTATCTATCTATCTATCTATCTATCTATCTATCTATCTATCTATCTATCTATCTATCTATCTATCTATCTATCCATCCATCTATAATTCCATCTATTGTAAATTACTTAAACAGTGTCTACAATGTACTATTATTTACATGCATTAAAGCTTGCAAATGTGTGTGCACACAGGGAATGCCTTCACATTCCTCACAACAGCTCATGCTAGGAGACGAGAGTCTGGGGCGGATTCACTGCGGCACTAATAACACCCTTAACTGCGCACGATTAGTGGTATCTGCTCCGTCTTTGTGAGCTATTACTGTAACTAAAGATGTAGCAGGCCCTCGAATTAAGACAACGATTCTCAAACTGATGTTGACCTTTTATTTCCGTTTCTTCATATGATCATTGACACCGTAAGAACTGTGGTACAGAAAGGAAGAAAGGGAGGGGCGATTAGGTCATTTTCTCCGTCACTTATATCTTACGTTAACCCATTTAATCCTAATGGTCACATTGGTGATACTTTTCTTTTTTTACTTCTAGAAGCTCTAGAAGCATGGTAGTTTGCTCTGGATAAACAATTTTACTTTCACAAGAAACAACATGTTGTCTACTTTCAAATTGTATAAAGGTCATGTGACTAGCTTGAATCATCACATGACCAGGCCAGTCTACTTATTGTTTGTCCATGCAGCACAAAATGGCTGCCAGAACACCCCACAAAAAGAAGTAAATACAACATCTTACTTTACAGATTAAACTATAGTATGTTGTATATATACTAATTAAAGGGTCTTCTACTGATATGTAATGACAATGATATGCTTGCATGCATATTTTAATCTCAAGAGGTGGAAATGTAACCATGGTCACAAAAGTGACCATTGGGGTAAAACATAGTCAGAAATGGGCGATTTTGACGATTTCTCTTATTCATCCACGTTTTTTGATGACCACCCAGACTACACATGATGACCACCCAGACTACATAATGACCACCCAGACTACACATAATGACCACCCAGACTACACATAATGACCACCCAGACTACATAATGACCACCCAGACTACACATAATGACCACCCAGACTACATAATGACCACCCAGACTACACATAATGACCACCCAGACTACACATAATGACCACCCAGACTACATAATGACCACCCAGACTACACACAATGACCACCCAGACTACATAATGACCACCCAGACTACACATAATGACCACCCAGACTACACATAATGACCACCCAGACTACATAATGACCACCCAGACTACACATAATGACCACCCAGACTACATAATGACCACCCAGACTACACATAATGACCACCCAGACTACACATAATGACCACCCAGACTACATAATGACCACCCAGACTACACATAATGAACACCCAGACTACATAATGACCACCCAGCCTACATAATGACCACCCAGACTACATAATGACCACCCAGACTACACATAATGACCACCCAGACAACATAATGACCACCCAGACTACACATTATGACCACCCAGACTACACATAATGACCACCCAGACTACATAATGACCACCCAGACTACATATAATGACCACCCAGACTACATAATGACCACCCAGACTACATAATGACCACCCAGACTACACATAATGACCACCCAGACTACACATTATGACCACCCAGACTACATAATGACCACCCAGACTACATAATGACCACCCAGACTACATAATGACCACCCAGACTACACATAATGACCACCCAGACTACATGATGACCACCCAGACTACATGATGACCACCCAGACTACATAATGACCACCCAGACTACACATAATGACCACCCAGACTACATGATGACCACCCAGACTACATGATGACCACCCAGACTACATAATGACCACCCAGACTACATGATGACCACCCAGACTACATAATGACCACCCAGACTACATAATGACCACCCTCACAACGCTTCTTCACTCTGCTGCCCTCCGTGAGGAGAATAAAGAGCCTCCGAGCTGCAGGACCAGCTTCATACACCAGGCTGTCAGGAAGCTGAACTCTCTCTTGGGATTAAATGGGTTAAGCTAACGTTGTTAGCTATCAGAAGCTATAAACTAGGCTAACAGCCATTAGCTTCAACACAGCGCCAAACATCAATCAGAAAAATAGGAATAACGTTATGTAAGGTTCACACCATATTAACACACCTTTTTGCTTTTTCGGGGGTTCCTATTAATAACAGAAGTGTCTTTATAGATATACTTTGTCTGCTATCTCACAACACCACACCTTATACTTTGGCGCAACATTCTCCTACTGGAAAACGCCGGGACAATACCGGATATTAATCTTGACGCACAATGCGTATACTAAGCTTCCGCCTTTTTGCAAAGTAAAAGTCCCCACAACCAAAAAGCAACGGAAGTAAGAAAACACGTTGTAGATAATTACATATTGTACATTAAAGTCCCTTTTTTATCTAGGAAACTGAATTGAATCCTTTACTAAAGATATTGTGCGGATGATATACTAGTGCAAACACACCCTATGATAGGTGTGCAATTTGCTCCTGATTTGCTCCAGCGCAGTTGCTTCGCAGAGCAGTTTGCAACTGGCAGGCTGTTGGCAGATATCAGGAAGGGGGAAATAAACCAGGGAAGCTCTTAGACATAACAGTATTGTTCACCATTTGTATTTAATTTATTTCATATTGTATTTAGTTTATTTCTAAATGTATAGAGCTTGCTTAATTTGTATTTTCATCCTTTGTTTTTGTCACTATCTTTTGTCATTGCATTTGTTTGTCATGTCATCCCCAAATAAATTATTTTGAGCAGACCTGTCCATGGTGCTGAATCTTTGGACCGAAGTTAGGCGCTGTGCCAGTGAGAAAGTTAAGAGAATAGAACCCGCATTATCATACATACCAGAATAAACTTTTTATACTCCTCATGGACCTGACAAAACTTTATAAATGAAACGTTTATTCTGGAGCATATGAGTGTGCACGTTCTATTCTCTTTATTATGATTATTACCTAACCCAGCACCCAAAGGAGTGATGTGCTTGGGGGGACTATATAGAATTGCCCCACCGCTACGATCCAGGCATCTTAACCGGCTTTTTTAGATGCCAAATGTGCGCTCGGTGCGTTCTGATGTGAGCCCGATTGTACACCGCCTCTCCAACGTTGGTAGGATTACGCACGGGAGTCATCAGCCATGGCATGGAGTTGGTAGCCGCCGTCACCTATACAAAAGCACATACTTTTCTCCCACACATTGGCAATGAATATTACAACACAAACGTTTGTGTCATCCATGTCTTGCATCATTCCGTTTAGACTGCTGTTCCTAAAGATGTAGCTGTGCACAGACCCAGGGAATTTGGCAACCACATTCGTTATTATATTACTGGCGTTGCACACTACGTTGATTGAATACGTTTGCTTATTATTTCTAAAAACATGTTCGTTTTCGCTTGCTGGTACAATTGGAAGGTGAGTGCAGTCAATAATAATAATAAACTTTATTTATATAGCACCTGGCATACAAGGATTGCAGTTCAAAGTGCTTTACATAATGAAGACATAATAAAACAAGCAGCAAGAGCAATGCATAACACAAATACAAATTGCAGCATGATGCAAAATCTAAACATCGTTACAAAATCGATCAATAAATAGCACCGACAACATTGGGGAAGCCGACAACGTTAAATAATTAATATTTAAATAATAAATAAGATTGCATGGGATCTCTGGGTGGCTGGCTCAATATCATCCTTGATGTCATTGAGTGTTACGAGTGTGCTTCTTCGGCATGGTGAACCCAGGTAGCAGAGTGAATACGATGAGAGATGAGACAGGAGTCGACGTGGTGACGATACAGTGTTTACTTTCACAAGACAGGATACAATACACGACTGACAAACACAGGTAACATTTAACAATGAACCAGCAAGTGCATGCTGGCCCAGAACACTTAAATACAAACACTAATTAGACACAGAGGGTAATTACTAACAGGACACAGGTGTGGTAGACAGAACTAACAGAAAACAGAGCACACAGGGGGAAACAATAACAATTGTACAAACTGAGACAAACGAGACTAAAACATATTTACAAAACACAGACAGGGGAACACAAATCTAACACAATGGAAACAACAATGACAACATAGACAAAGAACATAACAAATATAAATGGCAGATGAGAATGTTAAGTAGGTGTGTGAGCTGATGCCAGATCTGCCACATCTGGCTCAGCCCACCGGTTGCCAATGTTATGTTGTGAAGGGTATTGATGGGGGGTTGTGAGTGTCTGAGTCCTGGACCAACCGAACCGGGCGGAGGGTTGCCGGTTGGTCCCACAGGACCGGGGGAAGTGTTACAATTGAGTAGATCAATAATTGCTTGAGCTGGCAACCTGTGTCTCCGGATGATTTTGGTCTCGCCTAAATCAAAAAGTGATATTCTCATTCGAAATATTCTTTCACAAGCACGCCTGGCATTACGATGCCTTCGCCTGGCAACAATTACTGCTGCCATGATCAGTGAGTTATCACCAAATCCCTGAAGACGTAAATAGCGTTGATCTTTGTGAATTGGATTGTCTTTGCAATGAGGCTCAGTCGCATAGAAAGGGGCACATGTTCCGCCCATTTTACCTCATAAATACCTCTTAAATACCTCTTAAATATTACAGACGGACCGAGACGCATTTCACCCGTTGCGCTTCCTTTGTGAATAGCAAACTGTAGCCCCTTTCGTGACTGCGATGTGCAAGCCAGGTCGCAGTCACGAAAGGGGCTAAGCAAACTGTGTGTCAGAGCTATTTGCACAGGCATAGCATCAGAAAAAGCTGCTCAATCCCTTTGTAAAATCGCCCCTCTCTTCTAAAAATGTTGTAATCCAATCCTAACTAGCTGACCAATACCTATTTCTTTATTTGGTCTCATGTGAGCCTTGTTTCTGATTCTATTTCTGAAGAAGCATCTTCATTGGCTTAGTGACGACATAAAAGAAGCTCTGTCTTTCTGCTCCTTGCAGAATGTAGCATGTCTGCCCGTTGCAATGTAATTTCCTTGCAACGTCTCCTGTCTGTAACTTCTGCTTGATTAACTTTTTTAATAAACCTCCTGAAAGTTGTTTCTACCTTTCATTATTGGATATTATTGATACAGAAAAAATAAACAACGCACATCCTCCGTTTCTTGGTGCTGAGCCAAACTGTAGAAACAGTAATACATAAAACAAAGCGGGCTCGCAACTCACTTGATGCTCCAAGGTGTTTTAATTGACAAAATAATAGCAGTAGATACAACGTTTCAACCGACCCTTCCGGTCTTTTTCAGGTATAAATACAACACAAAAAATGACATAATTTCTTTTTGTGTGTTTTCAGTGGCTAGGACCTGGACCGGGTCCAAAGAAAGTACCTTACACACTGCTGTCTATCTTTAAATTATGTCTAATACTGTGTTTAATATATGTAATAATATATATATATCTCTAAAAAATTATCCTTCAAAAAAATGTCTAAATGGAAAAGATAACCAGGTGGGGCTGATATGGATATTATTGATAACCATGACAATTTGGATATTGAATATAGTCAGATATACGTGGCGATTGGCTGACGGCCTGGCGTGATTATTTCACAGTACGCCTGATGAACAGTTGATCCACTCGTTACTGGACTCGAATTCTGCTACATTGGTCAGCCACTTTACTGCACCCTTGTGCATCAATCAATATGATGTGCAATTATCTTTAACTTGTCTAATGTGTCCTTATTTTTATTTACTATACTTATTTGTACTTATGTTATTGCACACACCGCAGACAGTTTATTGTATATAAATGCCTGCTTTTGTATTATGTTAATTGTTGCTTTTTTATTCCTTTATGCTGTGGAGCAAACCGAGAGTAAGAATCCTAATGTACTTGTTGCACCTGGCAAATAAAACTGAATCTGAATCTGAATCAGCCGCATATATCACACTGCTATTATAGTGTGCATATAGTATACCTACATTGGTTTGATTGCATAAAGTAGATCTATATACACAACAGAGCAGACATACATTATACAAATGTGCAAATAATTAAGACCCTATAATTACGTTTATTACCATAATTTCCGTATTTCTTATTTATCAGCTGCATTTACATGACAGCGGGGAGCGTAACCTGTGGGTACCACCTGGCCTCGAGCGGCTGCATCACAGATTGTGACCATGTAGGCCTGAAATTACCACCGTGCTTCATAGTCTGTATTTAATGAACGGCAGAGAGAACAAAAGCAGACTGTAGCTCACTGTCGGAGAACACAGCACTGACACAAGCTGTGCTGCTCTCCAGAGGAGCCCAGGAATAGCCAGCGGGTAGTCTGGGCTTTGTGAGTCATTGCACAAGGATTGATCATATTTTACTCTTTAGTTTCAGCTGATGTCCAGGAATTCATCTCACTGCTGAGAGATCCATATACGAGAGTCGGTCGTAAAGTCAACCCTGTAGCACATCATGGTCATAAAGTCAGCGCTGTAGCTCTGCACCTCTTGGTCATAAAGTCAGCTGTAATAATCAATGTGTGCAGCCATATAACACGTTTATCAGAAATAGAGGAAGGTTTCATGGACTCAATTTATGAGCTTTAATAGCTGAATGCTTGATCGATAATATATCACTGCTTTTTACAAACCTCTCCACTTCATTTGAAGTATGAATTTCAGGAGGAAGCCCACACCATGACACACACACCCCCTCGTCTCCTCAAACCCTGGGGCCTACCCTCTAGTCCAGTGCTTCTCAAACTTTTTCTGTCAGGCCCCCCTTTGGCGGACCAAAATATTTTGGGCCCCCCCCCCCCCCCCCCCCCCCCTCGCCCCAACAAAATAGTCATGAAATGGGCCATGTTTAAATTTATTGAAATAACACCAATATCGTGACCTTTCAAATTGGCCCTATATTTTGTTTTCAGAGCTGTCATGGATGAAAAGCCAGCTTCACACAGATACTGTATGTGGTGCTGAATGGTATCAACACCTTAACTGCTGCATCATGAGATACTTGGTGGGCCATGAGATACTTGGTACTCAGCACCACACTCTGAAACTAGCTCTCTAGGTGGTATCAGATGAGATTTCAAAGAGTTCTTCCAAGAGTTTGGATGGAGATGTGTCAGGAAGCTTTGTCTCACTGTTGTCTGTAAAGGTTTTTTTTATCCAGAGTAACTTGGTGATCCTTTTCTGTGTTTTATTAAATAATGATTTTCAGATTTTGAGAAATGGTATTTTCATAGAGAACAGTGCAGCTGTAACAGACATTAGTGATAATTTTCTGTAAATTTTTATAAATAAATCTCAAGGCCCCCCCTGTCATGCCTCTGCGCCCCCCCCTGGGGGGTGCGCCCCCCACTTTGAGAAACACTGCTCTAGTCCCACGCCATTCACCCAATTCTCCCGCGATATACCCCTTTAAAAACTCCTCTCTTTCCCCTCTTCTGCATCTCAATCTCTTTAAGGAAATGAGAGGTGATGAAAGTGTGTCACATGTCTTTGTTTACATACCAGCTAAATGACAAAATGTAAATGTACATACCCAGGGCCGCCTCAGGGGGTGTGCGAGCAGTGCGGTCGCACAGGGCCTCGCGGGAAGGGGGGCCTCGCACAAAACAAAAAAATAAAAAATAAAAAATAAATATTATTTTTATTTATTTTTTTTGTGAGGCCCCCCTTCCCGCGAGGCCCTTTTTAATCACAGACCTAAAATCTAGTTTTGCTTATATGCTTATATATTTCACATTAGACACGTTTGTAGAATGTGTCTGACTTGTTCCTGGCTCTGCGGCTCTGCAGCAGACATACTCACAATTGGAGCTCTGGGGCTCTGCAGCAGACATACTATTGGTTTCAACGAAGGGAGGGGTTACATTATGTGTACGCCGGCGTGCGTCAGCTGCGTTTGACTATTTCACGCGTGCAGCTTTGGAGGTTATGCTTAGTTATGCCAGCCAAGACGAAGAGGACGGCAGAGGACGGCAGATGGACTGAAGATGAAAGTTGTTGCATGTTAGACAGTTCAGTCAGGCTAGCCATGTCGGCTTAGCTAAAGGCAGGGACAGCTAGTTAGCTTTACCTACGTTATAATATCGAGTGCTAACGTGTGGTTCAGTCGGGATAGCCATGATGATGTCGGCTAGTAGCTAAAGGCTAAATAGCGTTAGCTAACCTAGAGAGAGCGCGTGCAGCATTGTTATGCCAAGATGAAGAGGACGGTCATTCGGCAGATGAACTTCGTCAACTCCACGCGGTTGTCTCCATCCTCTTGGACGTTTGGTGAGTTTTTAATGCACTCTATTCTATTCCCGCCGTTGATATATCTCTCTCTCTCTCTCTCTCTCTCTCGGGAGCCAAACGGGCCGGCTAGCTGTTGTAGCTAATGTTATATTGAGCCAAAGCGGGCCGGCTAGCTAACGTAGCTAACGTTATATTGAGCCAAACGGGCCGGCTAGCTGTTGTAGTAGCTAACGGTGTGTGGCCTGGTGTCAGTACCTGGCTACTCTATTTGCAGTTAGCCTATTTAGCTGATGTCGGCCATTGGCTCCTTGCTACTTTGGTTTCTCTGGTATACAGATACAGCCGGGAAAAGTCCTGGTACAGCTGTTTGCCGGCCGGTTTGACGTCGTTTTGGTGTGGTTAATGTTAACAATGACCAGCGGGGGCGCTCTCATACAGCTGGTGACAACGTGCTGGACGAGCTCCGCCCTCCCTCGGCAAACTGAGAGAGAGGCAGAGAGAGAGTGCCGTGGACTAGGAAGTAAATATTGCGTCTCGTCTGTCGGCAGTGGATTTAGCTCTCAATCGGTAAGCTCTTAATTTATATACATTACTATTGAAATGCATTTTTACTTAACTTTACAGCATTATTCAAACGTGATAGGAAGTTATGAGTCATCAGCCGTTTATATGCAGTCCATTTTGCCTACAGATTATACATGGCAAATGCCGCAAATGGTGTAGCCAGCCAGCTCACATACAGTAGACTAGCGTTACGTAACTTTCTCAGATAGCAATCTAACATTACGTTAGTGGAAATCAAACAACTCTAACCCAATACTAATAAGTTGTTTCACATTCTTGTTGGGTGTTACACTATGAATGACACTCCGATCAGCGTATGTGGCTACTGAGGCTAACGCGGTTATTGGTAATCAATAGGGATGTCCCGAGAGAGAATGAGAGCGAATGGACTAAATGCACTGTGTTCTGACCACATGTTTTGGCTAAAATATATAGTATTGTATTGTATGTATAGTATTGTATCATGCCTCGTTTTATAAAATGTCCTTTGGGCGCAAGCGTGTTTTTTTTCTTTTTTTTTAAGTCGCCGTTTTTATTATGAAATTCGTGGCTCTGTGCCTCACTTGTGTTCAACTTGACCGACCACTGCCCGTGTCTGAGACCATACCATTTGCATCGATTCCCTGGCCGTGCAGACGAGCAAGATATTCGCCAGAAGTGGATTAAGAATACCAACCGAAAGGACTTTGTTCCCACTAAAAACAGCACAGTAGGTTTTGTCAGTCGACAATCTCACAATGGCAAATGTTAGCATACAGCTGCCTAGCCAGAGCGTCTAGCCTTAACATGGTGAAAACACGTCTTTAAGCTATTGTATTGTACCCATTCTGCAATCTGTTAATAAAGTTTTCAATCGATCAATCACTAGCTAGCTATAGCTAACGTTACTCAACGATATATTGATTGATTGAAAACTTTAACAGATTGCAGAATGGGTACAATACAGACCAGAGAAAGACTTTCGTCTTGTTTACATCAGGGTCCCCCATTTTAAATTCATTGATTGATTGAAAAGTGTATTAACAGATTGCAGAATGGGTACAGTACAGTACAGCTCAATACATACAATTGTTAAGGGGATGCAGACCAGAGAATGACTTTCGTCTTGTTTACATCAGGGTCCCCAGACATTTATGACATACACAACATACAGATATACTGTACACTACTGTTACATCCAGACATTTATGACATACAGGATATACAGACAACTCTGTCTATATATATAGACCGTTTCTAAAAGAGAATATATACATTTGTTCTGTGTGTGTTCTGTCCTGTATACTTCCATAGTAAATCTTCCATGTTCTGTGTGTTCTGTCCTACTTCCATAGTAAATCTTCCATGTTCTGTGTGTGTTCTGTCCTACTTCAGTAGTAAATCTTCCATGTTCTGTGTGTGTTCTGTCCTACTTCAATAGTAAATATTCCATGTTCTGTGTGTGTTCTGTCCTACTTCAGTAGTAAATCTTCCATGTTCTGTGTGTGTTCTGTCCTACTTCAATAGTAAATATTCCATGTTCTGTGTGTGTTCTGTCCCACTTCAGGAGTAAATATTCCATGTTCTGTGTGTGTTCTGTCCCACTTCCATAGTAAATATTCCATGTTCTGTGTGTGTTCTGTCCTACTTCAGTAGTAAATCTTCCATGTTCTGTGTGTGTTCTGTCCTACTTCCATAGTAAATCTTCCATGTTCTGTGTGTGTTCTGTCCTACTTCAGTAGTAAATCTTCCATGTTCTGTGTGTGTTCTGTCCTACTTCCATAGTAAATCTTCCATGTTCTGTGTGTGTTCTGTCCTACTTCCGTAGTAAATCTTCCATGTTCTGTGTGTGTTCTGTCCCACTTCAGTAGTAAATCTTCCATGTTCTGTGTGTGTTCTGTCCTACTTCCATAGTAAATCTTCCATGTTCTGTGTGTGTTCTGTCCTACTTCAGTAGTAAATCTTCCATGTTCTGTGTGTGTTCTGTCCCACTTCAGTAGTAAATCTTCCATGTTCTGTGTGTGTTCTGTCCCACTTCAATAGTAAATATTCCATGTTCTGTGTGTGTTCTGTCCCACTTCAATAGTAAATCTTCCATGTTCTGTGTGTGTTCTGTCCCACTTCAATAGTAAATCTTCCATGTTCTGTGTGTGTTCTGTCCTACTTCAATAGTAAATCTTCCATGTTCTGTGTGTGTTCTGTCCCACTTCAGGAGTAAATATTTCATGTTCTGTGTGTGTTCTGTCCCACTTCAGGAGTAAATATTCCATGTTCTATGTATGTTCTGTCCCACTTCAATAGTAAATCTTCCATGTTCTGTGTGTGTTCTGTCCTACTTCCATAGTAAATCATCCATGTTCTGTGTGTGTTCTGTCCTACTTCCGTAGTAAATCTTCCATGTTCTGTGTGTATTCTGTCCCACTTCAGGAGCAAGTCCTTCATGTTCTGCGGCCTGTATGTTTCAAGTTTCAAGTTTCTTTAATAGTTGTCATACAGAAGTACAGAATACTTTCATACAAAATGCTTCTTACTGTTACGCTCCAGAGACTGTGCTAGACAAGATAGTATCAAATAACATAGTGCATGTAATTTAGAAGAAGAAAATGAGGTCACAGTGTTCGGTATAGACATATGTACAATGTTCTGATTTACAATTTAGGTACAATTTACAGTAAGGTGTACGAGTTGTAGTGCAATCCTTCATCAATAAATATAAAGTGTGGGGAGTGGGTGCTACAGTGTGTTTGTTTAAAGTGGGTGTGTGCTATAAAGTGTGTGGAGTGGGTGCTACAGTGTGTTTGTTTAAAGTGAGTGTGTGCGTGTGGATGTGTGTGCTATGTGCGTTTGGTGGTTGTTGTTGTGTAGTGTTCATTGTTCGTTTAGCAGCCTGATGGCCTGGGGATAGAAGCTTCTTCTGAGTCTTTCTGTGCTCGCCTTGAGACTCCGGTATCGCTTGCCTGACCGCAGCAGTTCAAAGAGGCAGTTGTTCGGGTGACTGGAGTCTTTAATGATTCTCTTAGCCTTGCCCTTGCAATGCTTGTTGTAAATGTTCTGGAGGGTGGGGAGCCCCCCTCCAATTGTGCGTTCGGCTGAACGTGTCACTCTTTGTAGTCTGCTTCGGTCTTGTGCAGTGCTATTCCCAAACCAGGAGGTGATGTTGCCGGTCAAGATGCTCTCTATTGTACATGAGTAGAAGTTCTTAAGGATCTTCTGACTGACTTGGAACTTCCTTAGGCGCCTGAGGAAGTAGAGGCGTTGTCGTGCCTTCTTCACAACACTGTCAATGTGTGTGGTCCATGTCAAGTCCTCGGATATGTAGGCTCCGAGGTACTTAAAGCTGTTGACTCTCTCAACCGGTGCCCCGTCGATGCTGAGGGGGCTGTAGTCCTTGACCCCCGACCTCCTGAAGTCCACAATCATCTCCTTTGTTTTGCTGACGTTCAGGGAGAGGCTGTTTTCCTGGCACCATCCCGCCAGGACCTTGACCTCTTCCAGGTAGGCCCTCTCGTCGTTGGCAGAGATCAGGCCCACCACCACTGTGTCGTCAGCAAATTTGATGATTGTATTGCTACTCCGCTGAGCCACACAGTCGTGTGTGTACAGGGAGTAGAGGAGGGGACTCAGAACACAGCCCTGGGGGGCCCCTATGTTGAGGGTGATGGATGAGGAGGTGCAGTTGCCTGCTCTCACCACCAGTCAGGAAGTCCAAGACCCACTGGCAGAGGTCATAGTTCAAGCCCAGGTCCCTGAGCTTGGCTATGAGTATGGAGGGGACTATGGTATTGAATGCCGAGCTGTAGTCGATGAATAGCATTCTCACATAGTTCCCCTGCCTCTTGTCCAGGTGTGATGCTGCTGTGTGCAGCACATGGGCTATGGCGTCCTCCGTGGACCTGTTGGGGCGGTATGCAAATTGCAGGGGGTCCATGTTGATGGGGAGGGAGGAGCAGATGTAGCCCTTTACTAGCTTCTCAAAGCACTTCATGGCTATGGAGGTGAGAGCTACAGGGCGGTAGTCGTTGAGGCAAGCAGGCTTGGATTTTTTGGGTACAGGGATAATAGTGGACTTCTTCAGGCAGGTGGGGATGACAGCCTGTTCTAAGGACAGGTTAAATATGTCAGTGAATACTGGGGCCAGTTGGTCGGCACAGACTTTTAGGACGCGGCCAGGGATGCCGTCCGGACCTGCTGCCTTCCTGATATTCACTTTTTTAAAGGTCCGCCTCACCTCATGCTCTGTTACCCTGAACACTGCGCCTCCATCAGCAGCCGACCCCCCCCCCCCCCCCCCACTGCCGTGGCTTGTGAGCTGGTGTTGTTATTACCAGCATCAAACCTCGCATAGAAGGTATTGAGGTCATTTGCTAAGGAGATGTCACTGTTCAGTTTGAGGGAGGCGCCTTTGTAGTCTGTCATCGTTTTGAGCCCCTGCCACATAGCTCTAGAGTCAGCTTGTTCAAACTGGAGTTCAATTTTATCCCTGTAGCGCCGTTTGGCCTCTGACACTGTCCTCCTTACGTTGTATCGCGCCACCTTGTGGTCATTCATGTTGCCTGCCACTAGGCCGTCGTTGTATGCTTTGGTGCGCTCTCTCAGAGCTTCACGGACGGATTTGTCTACCCAGGGTTTTTGATTTGGGTAAACTCTCATTTTGGTAGTGGGGATTGTTTCTTCCACCAAAGTACAAACATAGTCCACCACTGTCTCCGTGTAGACATTAATGTTATCTGTGTCGCGGAACACATTCCAGTCTGTGCAGTCAAACGCAGACCGGAGCGTCTCCCCCGACGTCAAATCCCATTTCTGCACCTCTCGCGAGACTACAGGAGTACTTTTGATTCTCTGTTTGTACATTGGTGAAAGAAAGATTGACGCGTGATCTGATTTACCAAAGCCACTATCAGAATGAGCCTTGTAGCCACCTTTAAATTGCGTGTAACAGTGATCTAGGATGTTACCGCCTCTGGTGTTGCAAGTCACATGCTGATAGAAGTCAGGTAATACCTTTCTCAGATTGGCGCTATTGAAATCACCCAGCACCAAAATGGCGGCGTTAACGTTCGCCGCTTGTATTCTATTTATGCCGCCATCATATTCGGCGGGCAGTACTTCATGGGGGAGAGGCCCAAGCTGAACCTGCGGAGGCCGATGGTGCTGTGGTCGCTCAGCTTGGCCATCTTCAGGTGAGCCACACGCCGGGACCAAAGGATGCAGTGGTGCAAGACTAATGCTGCATTCCATTCGAACTCGGAGGTCGGAAATAACAACTTCCTACTAGGAAAACTCAAATAAAACGTCAATCGCAAACTTGGGTATGATTTCTCCCTGAAAAAGTGGCCAGCAGACATGATTGTCATTATACACTGCCCTTTATAATCTAAATAAACTTAAATAGCTATGAAACGTTACAGTACATAGGACTATAGATGGAAATTATAGCTTCTTGCTAAATCTGGTGCACTCATCCATTTGTTTAATGCAAACGATTGTCAGTATACACTGTCCTTTATAAACGAAATAAACTAAACTAAATGTGCCTAAATTATGCATTACTATATTTCATCACAATATAATAGATATAGCTAGGCTACTGACATTGTCATTGTGATAATGTCAGTAGTAGCTAGCTGTATCTATTGTTTACACTTGAAATGTGTATTTTTATTTTGTCACAATATTATTTGAAAAGTATTGTGTAAAATTGAACTGTATTTCTGAGTTGCAGCACTTAAAAACATTAAATGGGCTGTTATATCATATTCAATTGTGGACATTTATTCATTCCCACTTATTAGATACTATTTCTGATGGTAAAATGAGCATAAAAAGCAAAATACAGAATTCTGAAATAGTGAAAGGTTAACTGTCTGTAGTGTGGTAGTGAAAGGACACTCTAACTGGCTGCAACCCCCACACCATTGAAATGCTAATTGTCCACCACCTAGCCCCTTTCGTGACTGCGATGTGCAAGCCAGGGGCTTTTGAATACGCAGTCACTTATCCTTACGGGCCGATTACCCGGTAAAGGAACGACCAAGCGTGAAGCTCGGAGTTGCTAATACGCATTTTAAATCATTTTTATAAAACGAGTGTACTCACAGAGCGAACCTTGGCAAAATGGCTGGTGCGTCGGCAATCACTGCGCTCCCTATCGGTCCCTGTTGGTCATCACCTATAGGCCATTACAGGGTAGAATCTCCTGAGCGCGTCTCCTGTGTATTGTTGTAATGACCAACAGGGACCGATAGGGAGCGCAGTGATTGCCGAATTAATGGCACAAAACGAATTCCCTTAAGGATAGGATAAAACAAAGCATCTACTGTATTACTGTGTGTTTCTATTGTGAGCAAGTCAAGCAAGTGTAATTGAACACAATACATGCTGTACAGTCTGCTAGGGGTAGGTACAAATAGAAAACTTCTATAACTGAACTGTCTAATAACTGAACTGTCTCATTGTATCTGTCTTTAGGATGCCTTAACTCGCTACTCGAGTGCCGCCCTAATGCCTATGTGGACTTTATGGAGTTGGTCCACTATATCCGGGCATTCGAGTCGGCCAAAGAGAGGTCTCTCCTGGCCCTTGTTGGCTTCGGCCAGTACAAGAGTGAGACCCTGCAGGACCTGGACACCCCTCCACTGTACTAGTTACACATTACACACATACAAATGACAATAACACTATGTAACAACCATCAAATGCACTCACAGCACACACATCCACACGCACACACTCACTTTAAACAAACAACTGACTGCAGCACCCACTTTAGAACACCTAAACAGATTTTATATTTATTGGCAAAGAATTTGCACTACAACCCATACCTCATTACACCTTACTGTAAATTGTACCTAAATTGTACCTCATCCCATTTCTGCATTGTACTGTATAGTATATTGTATTGTAACTCAGTTACTTTTCTACTCTGCATTGTATGTATATATTGAACACTTGTCTACGTACTTGACTATTTTATACTTATCTATTTTTATCTAGCACAATCTCTGGAGCAAAACAGAAAGAAGCATTTTATATAAAAGTATTCTGTACTTCTGTATGACAACTAATAAAGAAACTTGAACATCAGAAAATCAACATTCTGTTCTCTATTCCAGGCTAGATCTGACCATGACTCATGTTACAGGATTAATACACATTTTCTTACACCCATATTGCTGATCACCTGAAGGGCAAATTACAGGGCCAGTCCAGTAAAAAAATACATTAATCATGTATCATTATGTTTAAAATAAATTGCATTTTGGTACAAACCTTTTGTGTTTGTCAACTTTGCCTTCCTTTGTGTATATGAGCAAATTGCATATAGCATTCTCTTTGGTAGCATTCATTCTGTGTTTATTGTGTCATACTGGGGAATAATATTAATATTATTATGTCCTATTGGGGACACAATTTTAAATTCTGAGCAATTCAATCGTTTTTTTTATAGAGAGGACGGTGTTCTCCATTAGGCCTGTAGGTGGAGCTATGACAGCACACGTACAGTACACACACCGATGGTGTGTGATGTGTCCACAAATAAATGGGCGATTGTGAGTGAAATGGTCGCACTGTATGCAGCTGTTTGTCTGCATTGCATTCACCCCCCCCCCAACTCAGATTTAGGGTTGATACAACCATCATAATAATATTGTTAATAATAACAATAACAATAATGATGTAATAATGTAAAAATTATCATTAAAAAGACCTGATTATGAGAAAAAAAAATTACGATGCATGGAATATTGTTGAGGCACACTAGTTACAACTATATTTCAACCAGGCACTCCATGTCAAAAAGGTTGCTGACCCCTGGTCTAAACGCACGTTATACAGATATCCTAGTTCAGTGGTCGGCAATAGGCGGCCCGCAGGCCGAAATAGGTCCACCAGCAATAATATCTGCCTGTCAGATTATTTTGAGAATATGATTTGTGATTAAGACTCGCTTTATTGTATCAGAACCGGGAGACTTAGGTAAAGTTAGAAAGATATTCACAGATACGAATTTCCGCGGTCAATAATTCTTAAGCGAAATGCTTTTAAAACACAAAGGACACCTCTTTCCTATCGTAGTAAGGTAGACAATGAGCTACAACCTTATTTTCACCTAAACGAGGCGAGCCGGCCTTGGAGCTGTACATTTAATAATAATAATATTGATCTCTATGTGCAGTCGGCCTTGAGGCAAGTGCGCAGCCAGGGACCGTCTAAAAAGTTCAACACCTAAAAGAGACACTACAAAAAGATTCAATAACTTCACTGTCATACAGTGTATCGTGTCACCAAAATCACTGCACACATCATCAATAGTATCCTATTGGTTATACTACAACACTTAGATTTGAAAAAAATGCTTTTTCATAATTCTGGGGATTTTGTATTGGAAAAATATCTTCACTCTTATAGAGTGTAGTGTCACCAAACTCGCTTAACAGATCAATTTGATCCTACCGGTTATACTACAACACTTAGATTAAAAATATATATATATATATATATAATGTGGGGGATTTTTTATTGGGGAAAATAGTATAAAATAGTTCACTCTTGTACACTGTAGACTAGTACCATCAAATTCAGTTCAAAAAAGCAAAATCATCACAGTAGAAAAAAAAGATTGCACATCGGCGGACAATCTTAGTGGTGTAGTGTATCTTGTAGACCAGGCCCATTGCAAGTTGCTGTACTCTGTCGTCTACTCTAAGCCACCCTAGGTTGTCAAAGTGGGCAGGGGTGAGGTGGGTTTTAGGAGTAAGGTCAAGCAGTAGTCTGACCAGTTTGTTTTGTGATGTTTGTAGTCTTGTTTTTAGCTGAACAATAAAGTATAATATATTGTGTGGTACCCTGTCAATAACTTTGGCAGACAGGGAATATAATACATTTTCAATACTTAAAAAAAAGTCCTCAACTATGCTTTCTCTCTCTCTCGATGGATACTGTAATTTTGATTACTGTAGTTTGCCTGGTATGTAGCCTTGGTTGGTGGCTTCCCGACCAATGTTTTACATATAAAAACACCACTGTGCGTGCACGTGTGTGTGTGGGGGCCTCCAAGAGTCTGGTCCAGAGGCCTCTGAATTCTTAATCTGGGCTTGAATATGGTCTGATATTAACATTCAGTATTCAATATGGTCTGATATTAACATTCAGTATTCAAGTAGAACAGCTAGCTAGCCGTTGTGGACACTCACCTTTCCACAGCAAAACAGTAGGCAAGGCACCTTGGTTGAGAAATGCAGGCTTCAATCTATGTTAATACCGGCATACCGCCCAAGCCTAATTATGACATCATACTGGGACATCACAAATGTTCTAGAATGTCCTATTATGACATCATACTGTGACATCACAACGGAACATGTTTGAGTTCCATTTGAATAATATAAATAATATGTTTGGTAAGGCTGTCCCTGAGGCCTGTTTTTGGGATTCAAACATCATCAGGGTTCTTCGAACGGACGTTCAAACCTTTTTTTAATAAAAGAATTTAAAATTAAAAAAATAATTAATAATTTTTTATATTTCTTTTATTATATATCCTCAAACTAAATCCTCAATTTGAATAAAGTGATTCAAACTTTGTCAGGGTTTTGTTGGCTGGACAGGTTCCGTCAGGGCGCACTCCACTCGTGGTGTGGCGGCCTCTGCTGCCCTTTTGGGGGGGGCCTCGGTGGAGGACATCTGTGCTGCGGCCTCCTGGTCCTCCCGAGTCCTTTCGTAGGTTTTACCTCATGGACATGACTGGGGGTTCTGTCTCCCAGGCAGTCCTGAGGTCCGGGACCTCTCCTGCATCCCGCCATCAGGTGGGCTAGCAGGAGTGTGTGGGTGTGAACCGTGGAGTGCTGTGTCACACGTGGTCCCGCTTGCGCTATGCGTTCGGGGGTGCCTGCCTCCCCCCTTTCGTTAGGACGGGAGGGTGGACGAGACTCCCCTCCTCCCTGGCAGGGGCTTACGGGCCCTCAGGGGGTGCATTTGACGTGGCCACGCGTCCACTCTGCCCTTTATCTCAGAAGGCAGAGCGAGACGTGATTGCCAGTATGAGATATAATGTAAGGTTATCCTATAACCCTAGTTATATGAATACTGGCTGAGCGTCTCGCTCTTCAGCGCCCTGAGGTCCCTTGGATGTTTTCCGCGTATGGAATTAGAACTTGGAAGGGTGTAAGCGTGACCACTTCCTGCCTATTGTAGAGGCACGCATGGGAGTGGCGTGGTCACGTCACGTGCAGGTGGGTGCATGTGTTTGGTTTCCACGGGCACAGTAGGTGCTGGAGATAATGATATCTCAGAAGGCAGAGCGAGACGCTCAGCCAGTATTCATATAACTAGGGTTATAGGATAACCTTACGTTATTGTCCTTGGTGACTTTAACAAAGGTAACTTATAATGTGAGCATTATACCTAGGATATTTATATTGAGTTGCAATATCTATGTTTTCCCACCAGGGGGAGTTATCGGGTAAGGGATATTATTTCTAGGACTAGACATGATGTATTTCCGTATTTGTGTTATCTGGCATGTTCCCGGCATTATAGAGTGAGCAGTGTAAGCCTCACCAAACATGTATGACTCTCCATGCTCCTGTCTACAAGTACAAACCAACGGACAATAAGTTGTCATGTGGCCTTCTTACTATTTAGAGCAGGGGTGGGCAATTATTTTTCCCAGGGGGCCGAATGAGCAACTGAAAATATGTTGGAGGGCCGGGCCAAAATTCCAAACTCAATTATGCATAATATACATTTTATTTCTATATAAAAAGCAGTAAATGGCATTGTTTTGACCCCTGGTAAGAGTGTATGTTATTATTTGGCAATTAAAAGGTGAGGTTAGCTTTCAAAAATATCATTTATTCAAATAGAATTTATTTCCAAAATGATAAACAAAATGTGAAACATTAATAACAAAGGGCATTTTGAGTTTCATATACTATTGAAACAAGGATTTTCTTAGCTTTCTAAAGACATCACATCATCTTATAGCAAAAATAAACAAGATTGTCACTGAACTGTGTAAAGAAAAGTGTCCCAGTTTGTAGCCTTTTTTACTTTACATGCCTATATTAAACATTTAATGTTTTCAGAACTGTGCAAAAAAAGAAAAAAAAATATCAAGTGTCCCATTTCACTTGTTATATTTCCACATTTTAGTGTTCTTCAGTTCTTTTTTTTTCATTCAGTGTGAGAAATCCAGTCTCTGTTGAGCTTTAACAAGTCCATCAAAGTCAGGTTGCATGTCTGAGGTGGAGATGCGAAGCACAGCTGCCAGATGTTCATCAGTGAGAGAGGATCTGTACCTGGACTTGGTAAACATCATGACTGAGAATGTCTGTTCACATATGTAGGTGGATCCAAAGAGAACCAACATCTTCTGAGCATGTCTCCTCATGTTTGGAAAGTTCTCCTCCTTGAGAGCAGAGTAGAACTCTAGCAGTGATGCTGACTTAAAGTGCTCTTTCAGTAGGGAATCAGACTGCAGGTCAATGAGTTCAAGCTGAACAACTATCAACACTGCAGGTAAAGGGAGAGGAAACCAGCTGCATTTCATCCTCAACCTTTTTGAAATCTTGAAAACGCCTTGAAAATTCATCATGCAGTGCTCCCAACATGGATGAGTACCTGTGCCGGTGATCAGCTGATGGTTTGACTTCTTTCAGGGTTTTCATGTGTTTGAGATTGTTGCTGCCTAGTTGCCTTGAAATTAATTGCAACTTTGTCATGAAGGCTTTCACATGGCTATGCATTTCATGAGCAAAAATGCCCTTGCCCTGCAGTTGTGTGTTCAGTAGGGATGGGTACCGTTCACATTTGAACCGATACGGTACCGGTACCTGTGAATCGATACCGGTACCCAACGGTACCTTTTTTCTGTACTTTAGTCTCTAAAAATTGAATCTACCTACCTCACTTGTGAAAAAAAATCCAAACTTCAAATAACCACACTTTCGACCGTTTTCGGCTTGCCCCGACTGCTTTGTTGTTGAATCAAGTCAAATCCTAGGTACGCGTATATTGTGCGTGTGAACGTTGACATAAAAAAAAAAAAAAAAAAAAAGAAAAAAGAAAAAAAAAATATTATCATGTAATCTTTCACGGGCCGGTCAGACTCATCCCGCGGGCCGTACACGGCCCAGGTCTGATTTAGAGGTTACCACAGTAACCTCACCCACAAACTGCCCAAATACAAACCGCATATTACATGTTTTAAGCGTATTAAATGCCCCACCAGAGAGGAGAACACTTTGAACAATGTCTATCATGCCGTCCCCGGCGCACCACTGGGAGAATCTGACCACATCACGGTCCATCTGATTCCTGCATACAGGCACAATGTTATGGTTTGAAACCGACCCCAACAGCACGGCACAGACAGGTAGTTCAGAGTTAGCCAAAGACTAGGGCGTATTTATTTCTGAAACAGGAAATAACAAATAAGAACAACAAAGGGGAGAATGTTCTTGGCAGAGTTGTCTGCGGCTCTGCAAATCGTCCTGGTATTGAGATGGAGAAGCGGCGAAGCGCCACTGCCTCTGCGGCTCTGCAGCTACTCCAGGATCCAACTCGGGGAGGAACGGAGAGAGAGAGAGAGTGGTCAATAAACAAGCCAACGGAATACAGAGGCAGTCCAGTCCTCCTTAGCTGAGTCCAGTATAAACACACATGGCCTCAGTCTGTAACTAACTTAGACTGGTGCTGGAGGGGCCTCAGTCTGTAACTAACAGAGAGACTGGTGCTGGAGGGGCCTCAGTGTGTAACTAACAGAGACTGGTGCTGGAGGGGCCTCAGTCTGTAACTAACTGAGAGACTGGTGCTGGAGGGGCCTCAGTCTGTAACTAACTGAGAGACTGGTGCTGGAGGGGCCTCAGTCTGTAACTAACAGAGAGACTGGTGCTGGAGGGGCCTCAGTGTGTAACTAACAGAGACTGGTGCTGGAGGGGCCTCAGTCTGTAACTAACTGAGAGACTGGTGCTGGAGGGGCCTCAGTGTGTAACTAACAGAGACTGGTGCTGGAGGGGCCTCAGTCTGTAACTAACTGCGAGACTGGTGCTGAAGGGGCCTCAGTCTGTAACTAACTGCGAGACTGGTGCTGGAGGGGCCTCAGTCTGTAACTAACTGCGAGACTGGTGCTGGAGGGGCATCAGTCTGTAACTAACAGAGACTGGTGTTTTAACACAGTAGCTGGTGCTAGTTGGAGTCTTGTGAGCCTGGTCTGTAGGTGAACAGGGCTGTACAGTGCAATGAGGTTATCGCAAATTGCTCTTAAATATAGCCTGTGTGAATTGAAAATAATATTTGGGGGCACGCTTGCGACGAGTACTGATTCAAGCCTTTCATTCGCATTTCACTCCTAAATTAAGCACAAAATGCTTTCTGGTAACCCATTCTCTACCGGGCATTGTACCCATCATTGTGCCCTCTCTGCCAGCGCTATAAGTCTATGGAGATGTTCACCTTCTTTGCAGGGCTATAACTTTTTAAATTGTATTGCTAAATTGACATTACTATGGCCCATTCAACATCAATTATCTATCGTTCAGGATGTAGGAACGTTTTATGTTTTCATTCACACATTCATACTAAAATACCGTCTAGAGTATAATTATGTTTTTATCGTTTTCTGCTGTATTTCATAGAACGTGAGATATAGGCATAAATGCATATATTAAATGATCAAATGCAGTTTGATACCGATCAACATTATATAAAATATGTCAACTGTACATGGTCCTAAACGTCATGACTGGTCATCTGCGGGTGAACGGAGGGGGGGGGGGGGGGGGGTCGTTTATAATTCAATGGCCGACGTTAAATGATTCATGTAGTATGGGTGATATATTGATCAGAGCAGTTTGTATCGAAAATGGTAAAGAAAAACGCTGAAACTCACCCCAGTCTCCTCGTAGCGTTGGGTGATGAGAGTGGAGCAAAAATATCGCTATTATGGGATGTTGATCGATGCGATCCATTTCCGGGTTGTATATTACTAATACACGTCCAAATCATGTTGATTATTGAGTTATGGCAAAGATCAATATCCACGGTGTCTGTATTGAGCCCCGGGACGATAAAAGAGTGGCCGGACGAAAATAGGGGACGGACCAAGCACTTCCGGCCACTTCCGGTTTGGCAACTTGTCGATTGGCCACGAGGTGGCGGTATTGAAGCGTTGCAGAGTTGTGATGGCCCAGACAGTATCACCCAAGACTCCGAGTGAAATATGAATACCATGATGAAAATATGAAATATTGATCTAAAAAAAGCCTTACAGAGTTATTGGTAGACAACGCATGGCGGAGAAACCCGCCTTAACACGTGAATGGCGGAGAATGGGTTAACAGAACTCGCTTTCAGGCATCAATAATGTGGTCAAGAGGCATGGATTCTCTATTGTGCCCGAACTGGCTTGGCTTCTTTTATACACATATGATCAGTAGTTGTACACACTCTACTCTCATTGAGAGCCGTTGAGGAGAGAAAGAAAGGGGTAGTCACCTCTAAGGTAGAATACCCAGGTAGCTACGACTAGAGCGCCCTCCAGTGGAGACAGATATATATACACAACTGGCAATATCTGGTGGAGACAATGATCTACACAGGTAAACAACTACAGGTGTAAACAGTCATATGTACAGTTGGACAGTCACTAACAGCCCCACACAGTCCCTTAACTCAGTGTTTCTCAAAGTGTGGGGTGGCCTTGAGATTTAAAAAAAATTATAATAATAATAATAATAATTACAGTTCTTTTTGGATTACAGAAAATTATCACTAAAGTGCTATCTGTTGCAGCTGCACTGTTCTCCATGAAAATACCATATTTGGATAAGTTTGACCATTTCTCAAAATCTGAAAATTATTATTTTATAAAACACAGAAAAGGATCACCAAGTTACTCTGGATAAAAAAAACCTTTACAGACAACATTGAGACAAAGCTTCCTGACACATCTCCATCCAAACACTTGGAAGAGTGTGGTGCTGAGTACCAAGAATCTCATGATGCAGCAGTTAAGGTGTTGATACCATTCAGCACCACATATCTGTGTGAAGCTGGCTTTTCATCCATGACAGCTCTGAAAACAAAATATAGGGCCAAGTTGAGCCTTGAGGATGACATGCGTGTTGCCTTGTCAAAGACTGACAGCAATAAAGACTGTTTGCTTATTTCCTATGTTCGCTTTGTAAATTCCCAGTCACTGAGTGAAGATCTGCTGTTTTGCAAATATGTCAAAAACAGAGCGACAGCTGATGAGCTCTTCAAAATGATTGACAGTTACCTGACAGAACATGGACTGAAATGGGAGAACTGTGTGGGCTTTTGCTCTGACGGTGCGCAGGCCATGGCAGGGAAAAGGAGGGGGCTACAGGCGCTCATCAAGGGAGTCTCGCCAAACGCACAATGGACGCATTGTAAATTCACAGAGGCGCTAGCGTCAAGATAGCTTAGCCCTGAGCTGAATGAGGTTTTGACAGAAGTTATAAACGTGGTAAATTTCATCAAAACCCGACCCCTGAAAGCGCGCCTGTTCTCTGCGCTGTGTGAGATGGGAGCTGACCATTCTGCAGTGCTGTTTCACAGCAAGGCAAGGTGGCTCTCGCGAGGGAAGGTGTTGTCGCAAATCTACGAGAGGAGATTCGGGTGTTCTTGGAGGAGAGAGCATGCAAGAAGCTGCAAGCAAGTTCAATGATGAACAATTTCTGATAAAGTATCTCTCTATCTACAGGACCTGCTGATTTCAGCTCTGCTGAAGAGGAGCAACTCATCGAAATGACCTCTGACTCCACCCTGAGGCTGAGGTTTACAGCTCAGACAGTGAGTGAATTCTGGCTTGGTGTGGAGAGGGAGCATCCACTCATAGGGCAGAGGGCTGTGGGCATCCTTCTTCCCTTCGCCACATCATATCTCTGTGAGATTGGATATTCAGCTGTTGTTTCACTGAAGACAAAGCACAGGTCTAAGCTCAACATTGAGCATGACTTGAGAGTGGCAGTATCAAGCCTGCAACCTCGTTTTGAAAAGATGTGCAGTGCAAAACAGGCTCATTGCAGCCACTAATGCTGTGATCACTCACATAATTTACTTACATTTTCTCTTTTTTTGCACAAATTGCAAAGTTCTTTCACAAGTTCTTTCACAAGTTTTTTCACAAAGTTTTCTATCTATTTTTTTTTAAAAGCAGTGTCCTTGAATTGTATTGCAATGTTACAAGATGTCTATTTTTGAAAAAGCAGTCTTGAGTGTCCATTGAATTGTATTGCAATGTTACAAGATGTCTCCATTAAAAAAAAAAAAAAAAAAAAGCAGTCTTGAGTGTCCATTGAATTGTATTGCAATGTTACAAGATGTCTCTATTTTTGAAAAAGCACAGTATTTGTGTATTGGACTGTATTGCACAGTTGTAAAGTAGTTGCACAATTTGAAAGGGCACGATATTGGTGTTATTTCAATACATTTAAACATGGCCCATTTCATGACTATTTTGTTGGGGCGAGGGGGGGGGGCCCAAAATATATAAAAATATATAAAATAATATGTAAACTCAAAAACATTCACAGGGTATGGCATTCAATATCTTCACTTTAAACATGACCCTTGCAAACTACATCAGTTTTAATTGAGAATAGGTACCTTCACAATACCTATTACCCTGTTGTCCGTTGGATAGTAAATCGGTGTCATTCTTTCTTATCCGATGACATACCTGATGAGGGGATATTATTTTTGATGACATGTTTACATCTATATTGACACCTCGGGTTCCTAATAACCACAATGGTTCCCTGGTTACCCTTATGAACAACAGTTGCCATATATACACAACTTCTATAATTTTAAATGGTTTAGATAGAACGCCCATTCTACAAAAACACCATATTTGGTAGAGAGGATATATTTCAATTACCTACTACATCTTGAACAATGTATTAATAACTCCATCACTTCGAACAGTTGCTCTAGATAAACATATTTTATTGTCATAGCTAGAGATATATATACTCAGCCTGAGTATATAATAATATCTTTGTAGGCTCTAAGCCTTTAAGTTCTTGCTGTCCACCTGCAGCACCTCTGGGGTGAACAAAAGAAAGAAAACAAATTTGATGAAGTTCAATGATTCTCTGTGTGATCAACAAAGGAATACTATGACATCCTTACTCACTATAGAACATAGGCCACGGCGAGTACAGGCTGTTCAATAGAATGAAGTTACCCACAGTTTATCTATACATTTTCACTTCAGTCAAACACACAAAAAAAACTCAAGATCCTCTGGGGGTATCTCTTACACAAATGGCAGATTGTTCGAAGTCCATACCTACAAAATGGTTTAACTTGCCTAGGTCTTTCTTTTGTGGTCTGGAATGATGATAAAATCCTCCACTTTTATATTTTAAACGTAGATCAAATATACGACTCAATACCTTCCTGGGTTGAATACCTCCCCATTCACCTCCCACCGACTGCCTGTCCTCCAGTGGCTTGGTTGAATACATCTATTTTTCTCTCCCACTGTATGTATGCCCTCTACGGGGATATGTGTATTGCCCTCGTCATCACTCCCTTCCCGGGCATGGCCTGTCAGACGTTCTGGGGGTCTGTGTCCCCCTTTGGAGTACCTCCCACTGCTAGAGGCGCTTGACGTCACCCTCAGGTGCTTCTCGCCATCGCCCCCGAAAATATGTTTGCACCAGATTTAGCAGAAGCTAATTTCCATCTGTGGTCTATCCAGCTGCTAACTGTATTTGAGTGAGTTAAGTCTTGGTGTTATGGTAGACTCAGACCTAAGCTTTAAATCACAATCAACAAGTTGACAAAAACTTAATTCTTCCACCTTAGAAACATAGCTAAAGTACGGCCATTTATAAATCAAAAGGACGCTGAAAACCAGATCCATGCCTTTATCTCAAGCCGACTCGACTACTGTAATGCACTCCTTACCGGCCTCCCGAAAAAATACGATGATAACTATTTTATTGCAATGCACTATTGCATTATTTTATTCTATTTTACTAACTATTTTATTGCACTGCACTATTTTACTTTGTATCAGTGAATCATAGACGCCTGGCCATAAGAGCATTCGGAGCATCTCTGCTCTCCCACTATTGAACTTGGGGGAGCAAAGGTATGATCTTGCTCCACCACTTTTTGATTATATGAAAAATATGATATATCCCCCCCAATATATAAATCTAACCATAACTACGTTATGGTTAACTGAGTTTTATAGTGAAAAGAGCAGCTTCATTGGTCAAGATTGAAGGCTCTATATTGCAGGAAATTGCACGTACAGGTTCATTAAATTCAAAAGAAATCTGTCATGGAGGGGGTCGTGCCTGACACCCTCCAAACCACCCCTTGCCTGCCGAAAAAAAAATAATAATAATAAAAAGAAAAGATATATATATATTAAAAAAAAAAAAAAAAAAAGGGGGGGGGGGGCCCATCTGGGCTAAGCCCCGGATCTCCTACAATCCTAAATCCGCCCCTGATGTTCTGGAGTCCAGCTCTGGCTCCTCTGTCTGTGCCTCGTCCTCACAAGTTGTCTTTGTGGCAAACTTGACTAGCATGTGTTTCTGCACTGTCCCTTTACCAGGGATTCTCCCGTATTTCAACGTTCTCTCCCGCCGTCCTCCCGTTAAAATATTTTCCCGTCAGTAAAGTAAAGTAAAGTCAGTCTTACATTGGCACTGCTTTAACGTTGCATTTACCCATAATCCATTGCTGTATTAGACCCATGTGCCAGTATAACTTTTGTAAAGTAATGAAGCGCAAATGTAAAGTTAATCAATACACAATAAAACAATATCTTTATCTATATCTTTATCTATATCAAGGACCACAATGGAAATAAGTCTTGACTTTTTTGTGTAGCATCCTTGACGTTTTTCTGGAATCTTGTATTTTTTTAAATGTCTAATCAAATCAAATCAAATATCACATGTCAAAACTACTTTAATAAAACAAGATTTCCATTCATCCAAAACAAGACAGCAATTCTACTTCTGCATGCACCGGGAGAATTGAGCTCATAGCACAGTTTGATAGAATGGACATTGCTGTTCTTTACGTGCCCCCCTTCCTACGGTGTATATAGAAAGAGACAATAGCTCTCTAGCTCTCACCTCCATAGCCATGAAGTGCCCTGCAATTTGCATACCGCCCCAACAGGTCCACGGAGGACGCCATAGCCCATGTGCTGCACACAGCAGCATCACACCTAGACAAGAGGCAGGGAAACTATGTGAGAATGCTATTCATCGACTACAGCTCAGCATTCAATACCATAGTCCCCTCCAAACTCATAGCCAAGCTCAGGGATCTGGGCTTGAACTATGACCTCTGCCAGTGGGTCTTGGACTTCCTGACGGGCAGACCCCAGGTGGTGAGAGCAGGCAACTGCACCTCCTCATCCATCACCTTCAACATAGGGGCCCCCCAGGGATGTGTTCTGAGTCCCCTCCTCTACTCCCTGTACACACATGACTGTGTGGCTCAGCGGAACAACAACACAATCATCAAATTTGCTGACGACACAGTAGTGGTGGGCCTGATCTCTGCAAACGACGAGAGGGCCTACCTAGAAGAGGTCAAGGTCCTGGCAGGATGGTGCCAGGAGAACAGCCTCTCCCTGAACGTCAGCAAAACAAAGGAGATGATTGTGGACTTTAGGACCTCAGCATCGACGTGGCACCGGTTGAGAGAGTGAACAGTTTTAAGTACCTTGGAGCCCACATATCCGAGGACTTGACATGGACCACACACATTGACAGTGTTGTGAAGAAGGCACGACAACGCCTCTACTTCCTCAGGCGCCTAAGGAAGTTCCAAGTCAGTCAGAAGATCCTTAAGAACTTCTGCTCATGTACAATAGAGAGCATCCTGACTGGCAATATCACCTCCTGGTTTGGGAATAGCACCGCACAAGACCGTAGCAGACTACAGAGAGTGGCACGTTCAGCCGAACGCACAATTGGAGGGGGGCTTCCCACTCTCCAGAACATTTACAACAAGCGGTGCAGGGGTAAGGCTAAGAGAATTATCAAGGACTCCAGCCACCCAAACAACTGCCTCTTTGAACTGCTGTGGTCAGGCAAGCAATACCGGAGTCTCATGGCAAGCACAGAAAGACTCAGAAGAAGCTTCTATCCCCAGGCCATCAGGTTGCAATCGAACAATAACACTATGCAACAACCATCAAATGCACTCACAACACACACATCCACACGCACACACTCACTTTAAACAAACAACACATTGCAGCACCCACTCTCCACACTTTAGAACACCTAAACACACTTTATATTTATTGGTAAAGGATTTGCACTACAACCCATACCTCAGTACTATCTTGGTCGTCCTCGGACGGGCCCTCCATCGGTGCTTCCAGTCATCCCGATCCTCCATGCATCTGGCAAGCTCGCCGGTGCATTCTGTTCCCGCATCTCTCCTGAGTACGTCCACGTAGGTTAATGTGGCACGTCCTCGTGATCGATGCCCGTGTGTTGGTTCCCACAGCACAAGTTTTCTGGTTGGCAGCTCATGGTGTCTCTGGCAATGACCTGCCAGCCTCATTCTCCTGACTGCCACTTTATCGCTCACCTTTAGCACCCCCCATACAATTGTGACATGCTGATCCCTGTTGATGTTGAGCACCACACGCATCATTCTGGTGTAGCACCCATCCAAGGACTTCTGCAGGGTGGGCTTCAAGGCCCAGCATTCACTGCCATACAAAAGGACAGACTCAACTGTTGCATGAAAGAAGTTGAGCTTGATTTGACGGGGGAGGTTGGATTTCCATACCTCAGTACACCTTACTGTAAATTGTACCTAAATTGTACCTCATCCCATTTCTGCTTTGCACTATATAGTATATTGTATATTAGTATATTGTATATTGTATGGTAACTCAGTTACTTCTATTCTGCATTGAACATTGTACATATGTATATACTGAACACTGTGTCTACGTACGTGACTTCTATTTTTTACTTCTATTTTTACATGCTATACTATTTTATTTCATACTTATCTTTTGTCTAGCACAGTCTCTGGAGCGTAACAGAAAGAAGCATTTTGTATAAAAGTATTCTGTACTTCTGTATGACAACTATTAAAGAAACTTGAAACTTGAATAAACACAAAAGTAACATAGGACACAATATACAACACACAAGACTATGTACAATATAAACAGTACCTACAATTAAATTAATGAATGAATTAAATAAGAGGTAAAAGAGAACTTAGTGTAAATATTCCTTAATTTGTGTCAACGTTATAAAAATCCTATTGTATTCAACAAATTAATTATGATACACCACAATGTGCCCTTTCTATCTATTCTAAATATATGGCCTTGCGATTCCACGGCTGTGCAGTGCCGACAAGAGCAGGCGTTCCATCTCCTCTACAGAAACACTGACACTTCCATTCATTTAATGCAGGGATGTACACAGCATTTCACTTTCAACCAGGTATCTGATTAATTTAATGTAGCAATTAGTAGCCTAGTTCACCCAGTCCTTGGGTACTGTGGGATATTCGTGGATATCCTGAAGAAGAATGTTCTCAGTCAACCGAGGTTTGGATAATAACAAGGTTTATTAACCAAACAGATAGAAATATATATAGTACATAGAGATAATGGCTGAGGGCTTCGCCCCAGGTGATCAGCTGAAATGACCCAGGTAAAAGACCTTGAATTGTTCTCTGGAGGAGCCTTATATAGTTCTGTATCGTTAGTGGCTTAGCTTGGCATCGCTACTGCACTATCTCGCGTACGTGCACGCGTACTGAATAAACCACAAATGTACCTCTAATACCAGTATTAGTCTGACCACACCCCTCATCAGCTTACCTTCATAAGCAGGTGTGTGGTCACCTGCTCTCCTCCTTCTCGCTTTCACCACAAGGAAGAAGTGCCTCGGTAGATCCCCACACTTGACACCATGATGGAAGAAATTGGATTAGGAACAGCTTGGGAAACAAGGATACGTTGACATCATATCTTTATTTTCTCTCTCACTATTTTCGAGAAAATACGGCGATATTGTCTTCGTACTGGAGTGTCTAGAAGATGATGATCATTCTAAAAACCCTCCACCGGTTTTCGTATTGGGAGCACGCCGCTGCATGCTTCTCAACTGCAGTTCCTTGCTGTGTTTGTTGGGGTGAAACCTGTCAGGCCACAGCTGAACTGTCGGACATGCCGCTGTTGTGAGGAGCGGTGCGTTCCAGGTTGGGTGAGTAGTGTTTGCTGGCGGGCTCCACTTGTCTGTTAGTGCTATGGGGGCTACTTGACAAAGTTTATGGAAACCGGCCCCAGGCTAGGGTCCTTTGTTTAGCCGCCTAGGCGACAGTAGGCCTTGGTCTGGCGACCATTATAGTTTAACTAGTGGGCCGCGACCATTGACACTGGTGATCCCTGTGTGTTCTGGACGAGTGGATTCTCTCTGTCACCGTGTTAAGACCCCATCTTTCATATCCAAATGAGAGTATTCCTTCACGAGGGGATATGTGCATGTAATGTGCGATAGCGGCAGATTCATGTTCAAAGTCAGCTATACAGGCCAGTTGGTACTGTGCTGATTCCGCCGGACGTGGTAATGTCACCGTTGTGAAGCGGTGTTGACGTCTTGTTTTCTCTTTTCTCTTAAAAAGTGAGGAGGGGTTCAGAACGGCGGCCTGTCTGGGTGAGTGTTATGTCATTGTTTACATGTTCATGGCTTACGGTTAGCTGGTCAGTGACCTGGCGCGGGGTAGCTTAGCTTCTCGCGCGCCGCCGGGAGCTCGCTTCTGATCGCGTGCGTCGTTAGATCGGCGTCTCGCGAGCGGAAGCAATAGCACCCGAACGGTTGGAGCAGCCGTTAGCTTGATGCTATTCTGTTGAACGTGCTTTGATTTTAACATGTTTTACACTCTTGACCACGACGTCATCCTTGACAGGGGATGTTCGTCGACCCTACCCTGTGCCTGGACGGGGATTGCGTCAACAAAGAGGACTGTAGCGACTGGTTGGAGCGGCGACGCTGCCCGGATCGAACAACACAGGACGGCTGTGTTCTACGGTGTCTTGTGACTGCACTTCGCTGATCTGCGTTCCGGGTAGGTACGGGGTTGGCCAGACCTCATAACACGTCTTCTGGTTTTACTTGGCTAAATGTATTGTGAATAACGGTGTTTTTTCCCAAAACGTGTGTTGTTGCAATGCATTTGGGATACGTTGCGGGTTATGTGTGAGCTGTTTTTGTCACTGGCAGTTAGCTTCTCCGTGCAGATCGTGATGTATTGATCTGGTTGTTGTGTGAGGAACATCATGGTGTTTATGTGTACCGTGTACTCACTACTAAGGCAACTAACCTATGAAGCTATGCTTGGTGACAAGTGAGTAAAAGAATGTTCTTTCTCAGACTGTAATGACAATGAACAGTGAGTTCACACATTAACAGGTTTTCCTGTTTTAACTGGCCGTATTGAGGGTAAAATAGGAGGATTGTGTTTTCCCCCCCGGTTCCCTGGGGACTTTATCACCTCCTATCAGACATGTTGTGCATTAATTGTGTCTTTTGTGTGGTAGGGATACGATGTAACTCTTAGCTTGATTGCTGAGGTTGTGCTAAATCTGCTGGAGAAACTTATTTCCTAAAGGGAAATTGGTTTGGTTGCTGTCATGTGTGCTTAGCAAGGCCTGTGGTCGATACTAATCAAGAATGATGTATTCTCTCATTGTGAAAAAAACGGCGTTCCTCTGTTGAGTGTTTTTGCCATTTTTTGTAGGTGATGATGGGTTGTGTGTGTCATGTGACCTACAACTGGGTTGTACTGGCCACAGAAGCACATGTGTATGTTGGACCGGGGTTCTTAGAGCCCTCTCTATTCTGTGTTTTTCCTTAGTAAAAATCAGATAGCAGGTTAGCTCGTGCGCTGTGTGGAGCTGTGAAACGCTTCATAGAGCTGACTATGACTGTGTCATATTCTCTTTTTGTCGTTACGTCGTATCATGGGTGTGGGGTCGTAAAGGGGTGAACTGGTAACCTTTCCTCTCCCCATTGTTCTGTCGGTCAGGGGTACACCCCCTGTCCTTCAAGGTTCCCGTCACGTGGCGGTTCGGCACGTTACGGGGGGGGGGGGGGGGGGGGGGGAGGGAGTTCCTGGTCCCACGGCCTGGTATATTGGGCGTGTGCACCGCAGGAATTCCCCCGCCATAGAGTACGTCACCGTGCGCGTCTCTGTTGGTAGGACTTCCGTGTGCTGTTCAGGTCCATGTGATGGATCTGTTTTCAGGGGGGGGTGGTCAGGGCTCCTCCTCGCCAAGCGCCTACTCAGGCCTTCTGTGAGTTCGGACTCCTTCTTCCATGTGAGGAAGCCTCCATCAGAGTACAGAGCCTTCCTCCTCAGATTGTCAAAGTGAGTGGACCCTCTAGAAGGGTCCTTTTCTATTGTATGTATATTCGATTCAATTCGTTTATTGAGTGTGTATGGGTTCGGTGCCTCTTCCCCGGAGGCCCTAAAACCAGTTTTTTACATGGCTCAAGGTGCAATATATTCTTTTCAATCTGTACAGCTCGCGTGGGAAGTCTCTCTGGGGATCCCCGTCTCTTTCCTATGGGAGGGTGGTGGGATGTAAAAATGTGAACATTTTTTACCCCGGCTGTGTAGACTGGGATACATACTGTTGATGCTTCCTTCTTTCTATTCCAGAAGTGTTGGAGTTAGGGAGTGTCACACCCCTCTTGTCGTTCCCCTGGGCGCCTTGGGGATTCAATGACAGGTCTAAATAGCCTGTTCATTGATGGGGGTGTGTCCCGACGCACGTATAGTGCTAGCTCGCTGTAAACAGGCGATTGACTGGCACGCCTTGGTTGCTTGTGGTTGAAACAGCGTTTTTATAAAGCAACTGAGATGGGGGTTTTTCCTCTTCCGGCGACCACATCCCATGACCTGGGTGGGTTGTCGACGGATTCTCGTTCATGTCTGGGGGATGATGACGGGATGGATCTGAACATATGTAGTGGGGTCTCACGCCCTTGGGGTGGGCCACCGGGCGCGGTTCGTCCGAACGTCTGGGTGGCGCCTTCTTTTCATGTTAAGATCAACACGCATATCTGCCCTTCTCCTGGAGTAGGCATGTCGGCGTGGTTAGGGCACGGGACTGGTTCTGGTCACGCTGGTCCAGATCAGTTGAACCCGTTGTCCGCCGGGGATGCAGATCTGCTGTTCTGGTACCCTGAGGGACTTGGGCTTTTTTCAGGGGGAAAAATGCCAGGTCGGTCTGGGTGTCACAGGGTTAAGCGCTATGGAGACCCTGGTTCGGTATGTTTTTACTCAGCACTGTCGTCATGGCTTACAGCCATGCCATTCTGTACGCGCTCGATCTCGTCGGATCTCGGCCGCTACACAGGTTGGTCCTGGTTAGTACTTGGTTGGGAGACCGCCGGGGAATACCAGGTACGGTGTGCTTAGGGGCTGGTTCTCCATTATTTTTCGCTCCTCTCTCACGCATGGCGAAGAGGGGCCTGTGGGGGTGGTTTTTTGACCTCCTCTGGTGACCCTGTGCTTCCCGTACCGCCAGGCCCGGTCCGAAGTGATGTTTGCGACCCGTAGGCCTGGGTTAACCCTTTTTGGAAACTGAAACACTTGTACTGCGGTATAGCCGGTGTATACCCGCAGGTGTGTTTTGGAGTTTTTTCTTGAGGGGTTATAGGAACAACCACCGCATTGGGTAACACCGAGGTGGTTGATTCCCTGGTGTGTTGGAGCAGTGTCAACTCCCGGGTTCACCGTTTGAGGGTGCCCCTGCACGTTCATGACGTCTGCCAATCGTGTCAGCCTTCTCTGCCTCGACCCCTCTGGGTGGGGGTTGTTAAATGGAGGCTTGGTCATGCAACACCGCCAGCTTACGCTCCTTCCGCCGGGGCGGCTGTGTTCAGCTGTCCCCTCTGGCGCCTGTCTCGTCCGCAGTCTCCAGGCTAGGGTTAACAGCCTGTTGCCTGGTTTTTCCCCGGTGCGCTGCCTGCTTCCGTTGGTTAACCTTTTTTGTGTGCTTACGGCCATGCTGACTGCCTATTCTGCAGGGTCAGTGTGCCAGGCGGTGTACTATTGGGGGGACGGGGCCCGCTCGGCTTACGGCCATACCGACCTGAACACGCCCGATCTCGTCCGATCTCGGAAGCTGGGCAGGTTCTGGCCTGGTTGGTTCCGCCTGGGAATACCATGTGCAGTAACTGAGGGGCCTTTGTCCGAATACGCTGGCGATGTGGGGGGCGGGGCACTACGTGCCCACCTGGTGGGGTCTTGATGCTGGCATCATGGACTTCTCCGGGCCCCCATTCTAGGGAGTCCAGTCCTTTTGGTGGGTCTGGGTCTTCCTTCGTGCTCCGCTGCTACGGCCTTGCCACGGGGTTGGGTTTGCCCTTGACCCCGTGATTCTGGGGGCAGTAACGAGGTTGTTCCTCCGTTCGTTCCCGGGTGGCATGCGGGTTGTGCGTGTGTGTAGTCGTGGGGTCAAGCCACGGTCTGCTCACCCTGTGCGTTGAGTTGCTTGAGTGCCTCTTCGCACGGTCGGGTCCGTCGCCCTCCCGTGACGTCCCTAATAGGGGGGCTACCCTCCATTAGGGGGGGTCGGGGGGGCTCGGCCCTCCCTGTTCTGATGGTTTTGGGGGGCTGTCAGCGGGGTGTATTTGTCAGCCAAGTGGCTCCGCTTGGCCTCCCTTGTGCAGTAGCGATGCCAAGCTAAGCCACTAACGATACAGAACGTTAGGTTATGACTATAACCAAGTTCTGTTAGTTAGGGGCGATGCTTGGCATCGGACGGCCGCTGCAGCCCTTGTCCTCACCTTGTGGTGAAAGCTTGGGAAGGAGGAGAGCAGGTGACCACACACCTGCTTATGAAGGTAAGCTGATGAGGGGTGTGGTCAGACTAATACTGGTATTAGAGGTACATTTGTGGTTTATTCAGTACGCGTGCACGTACGCGAGATAGTGCAGTAGCGATGCCAAGCATCGCCCCTAACTAACAGAACTTGGTTATAGTCATAACCTAACGTTAAAAGGGGGGGGAGGTGGTCCCATTTGATAGGTCAAATGGGGGAGGGGGGGGCACAGGATAGATACAGGGGAGGGGAATGTCTTTACATGAGAGAGTTGGGGAATCATTCTATTATTCCACACATTAACCAATTTTATAATGGCAATGCGGAATAATCACAGAGTCACATTGCAAAATTGTATTGTTAAACAGGGCAGAACCAGTTGGTTTGTTCCAAGACACCAAGTCTGTTTTGACCATTGATAATATGCACCACAGCAAAATACTAGAACAATGCATAACGATTATCATAATCACCTTTTATATCAGTTTTATACAAACCACTAGGTTAACGTTTTTTTTTTTTATACATTAGCCACTAGGTTAATGCCTATTTGTAAATCCTATTCCTGACAATTATGCACACGAAATTGTGTTTTCACCCTGTGCACTCTGACCACACAGAGACAGTGTTCACATGTATTTTATTGGGTTATCACTATGTCTGTATGTACAACCATGATCCTAGCTCCCATAGATATTATCATGAAGACACATAGTTACCACTTAAATGTCTGAGTCACGACATGAGCGACTGGAGGTAGGCCAAGATATGTGCACAGCTATAGCTTCTAATGAGTATGTTAATTGTTGTTTGATATCAGAGTTGAGGACCACTCATTGATATAGGTATTTGAGTGGCTAAATCAGACCATTATTATTAAAAGAAAACGGTGATATTCCCACACCCCACAACTCTGATATCAAAATAACACAGACTAGTCCAGTCAATCATGTCATGAATCACGTATGTAAATATTTCTATTTTAAACTGTTATGCCAACCAGCAGATCACATTGGCCAAAATTTTCATTATTTTAATTGTTTTCTATTTCATTCATTATCTGATAACCGATGGATTACATCGGTCCCATTCTATTACCATATCTATTCACTCTTACCTGTTCCAAATAATCCTGGTATAATATATATTAATCTCACTCACATTATAATAGAGAAAAGTGAGTAACTGTGGAATAATAGAATGATTCTCCAACTCTCTCATGTAAAGACATTCCTCTCCCCTGTATCTATCCTGTGTCCCCCCCCCCCTCCCCCATTTGACCTATCAAATGGGACCACCTCCCCCCCCCTTTTAACTATATAAGGCTCCTCCCGAGAACAATTCAAGGTCTTTTACCTGGGTCATTTCAGCTGATCAGCCATTCTCTCTATGTACTATATATATTTCTATCTGTTTGGTTAATAAACCTTGTTATTATTCAAACCTCGGTTGACTGAGAACATTCTTCTTCAGGATATCCACGAATATCCCACAATGCAATCTTACTGATTGTATTTCATCATATTCTTAGTTAATAATTTTCCAGATACATATGAACTTTGTGAAACAGTTCTTGTTTGTGAAGGCATGAATCTGGCAGATGTTGCTTCGCTGTTGAACATCTGTTCTCTGTGTGTCGTGTGGCAGGGCCAAACAGTAACACAGTAAATTAAATAAATACGTAATAATGTGGACAATGTGTGTTCAGATGCCTCTGATGTGTGTTCAGGTCTCTGATGATGTCTCTCTTCTTGACGGTGCGGTCGGGAGCATTCACTCCCCCATCATTCGGAGGGGGCCTACAGGAGGTTGCCGTCCACTCCCTGTGTACCTTATCAATGGTCACAGGGTCACCGGTAGTGGCCTTGCAGACTCTTTTCCTGGAGTCTATGTTGTTCTTCACCGCCATCACATGTCTGCCACTGTGCTCACGCTTGACCTTTATCAGGCCTAGAGACATGGCTGTAGGGTGGTCTTGAACGTGCTGTGTGGTGGTTGGTCCCCCCCGCTCCCCGTCATCGTGGTACCAGAGGGGCGAGGGTTTGCTGGTGTAGCGGCCTGTCTGTAGGACGCTCTCTCTTTCACGGATGGCAATCTTGTCATGGAAGTCCACCTTGATGGTCGGGGCTCCATCTCCTTTCTGTAGGTGATGGGTTTGGTCTGCCGTGGTCTGCAGTGCCGGGGTGGCGCAGCAGGCTCAATCTCGTTGATGGTGATGACTCTGAACTCATAGGTGTCTTCTCTCAGGCCGTCCAAGGTTGATCTCCTCTTCGTCAGTGTCTCCTTGGTCAGTCTCCTTCGTGGTCCTCTGCTCCACTTCCGTGGGGATGGCGTCCCTGGGTGGGCTGGGTTGGATGGCGGCTCTCTCAGGTTGTGTCGTCGCCCTGGTTGTGTCTGCAGCTCCTTGGCGGTGTTGTTCGTGGTTCAGGTCACTCACGAGTCACTCCTTCTCATTTGTCGTGTCCTCTCACCAATATGATCTGAGGATGATAAAATTGCCTTAGAAAACTCCTCACATAAATGATTCAACGCCTTTCTGCTAAAGAGGAAAATCATTTAGGGTTAATTCAATTCATTGTGTAATACCATCATGCATTTGATATCGTTTGGATCCGATCTTTGCATGGAATCAGAAACATTTCTTTTTATCTTTATAATCTGTGATGTCAAATTGAAGTTGATCTTACCTCAGGATGTGTGCGATGGGTGTACCTCAGGATACTTACCTCTTCACGACTTCTCTGGCTTTCCTCACACCTCTAGTGTGGCTCATGTGACACGATATTAGCGTAGAGAAAAACACAAAACACAAACCTCTAGGCAGCCAGGCAGTTATTTTTGCATGAAATACATCCATTCCTTTTCTCGTCTACTCTTAAGTAGCATTAATTCAATTACCTCTTAATATATCTTGTGCATTTTGATAATCATTGTGTAAATGATTATCCTGCTTCCAACTGATACAAATAAATCTAACCCTAACTAACCTTACTGTCATGCACTTGTCCTAATAAACTAACCTACACTGTAGCACTCAACACTTTGATGAACATTGTTACTCAGCTGATAAAGTTGTGCCCTTCCTGATGTCCTGTCGCACAGAATCTGTGAGTCGCTTTGGATAAAAGTGTCAGTTAAATGATCAATGTTGTTGATAATCATTGTGTACCTCTTGGCGGTTTGATATTTGCAGTAATGGAAAGTATTTTAAATAGTAAGGAGTTATTGGTTATAAGCAGAGAATAGAAGGAGGAGATTGCAAGTGAAGTTGTTTTCATCATTAATCTTTCATCTCGGGCACTTCTACTTTGTCTGGTTTTATTCAGAAATCATATCTCTAATTCATGTGCCTTCTTGAAAAGAGATGATGAAAACACTGGTTAGTTATTCTGTTAGTATGGGAATTAGGTAGACTTTCATGACTGCAACATCATCACCTGTGTTTATACTATACTAAGTTGAGTCTCTAGGTGTGGTCAGAGTCCTCTCTGGCTATTTGCATTGTCTTTCAGCTCCACACCGATTCACTGCTGATTCTTGTGTTCAAATGTAGATTATTTTTGGGTCTCAATTTACATGATTGTAGCTGGTATCACTCTGTGTCCTGTCTGTGTTCAGATGCAAATCACTGGAGTTTCAACTTTTGTGATACAATTTGTGTTTACACCCCATTCTGCATCTTGACCCAGAGCCAGATCTCTTGGTTGTCTGTAAACACAAACACATGTTAATTTCTCACTCCTTGTAATCTAAGGTTATAACGTCTAATCTACTGTTGCAGAATACGTTATATTTGATGCATGCTTCTCTATGGTACCCCGTATCAAAATGTGGGAGTTAAAACATACACTGTTTTAAAATAGAAATGATTTGTTGGATAGTTGTAATTCCCAGTAACTGATATCATATGTGTCATGCATCATCAAGGTTTGTTTCATACTCACCGGAAAAAGCTGTTGTGTTCACGTTGGATCCTCACATTTCAGTTCAGTTATTGAATAACCATATTAACTTACCCCCTTTTGTGTTTATGTGTATCTTTAATCGAATAGTGGTCCTTGAGGCTGTATCACGCTACGTGTCGTCAATGCAATGCTCGGCTCGTTTCTCCGGTGGTCTGGGACAATGCAACTTTGGAAACACTCTTTTGCATCTTGCTACAGTAACTCAATACTTTCTAATAGCAGCGCGTATATACACATGCAAATAAAACATATACTACACGTGGATTTCGTATACCCTCGGCCTCGGGCATATTAAACTTTACGTTCGCCCATGGATAGGTTCATATCAAAATCATAAGTTCATGGCGCACATAGTATGACATCATCGCTCCAAGCGACGTTCATGCGTTCCCATTCACCTCGGAAATAACGCTTTGCAATCCATGCAGTACTTTTTCCGCGAGCTCTCAATAGCCTGGAATTCACCTAAAACCAACGTTTTGTACCGAATGAACGCGCCTGTGCATATGTGAAACGTAAACAAACAGAAACCATAAACCTACAATTCCCAACCGGACGTTGCATGTCGCGAGAGTTGTACCCCAATGTTATTCCCATAACGTTAACTCGTCTCCCAATGCTCGGCGCGATATCAGCCGGTTCTTAACTCAATAAAGCACCTCTGCGGGTTCTATAATACTGTGCACATACAAACGAGACTTAAACAGACAAACAAACAATAATACATATAAGTTAACGTGTTTGTATTGGATCGCTGTTCGTTTAATCGACCAGCACCATGCTGCGATAAGGCTTGATTACCCTCGATATACACTATACACCGTTATTAACGCATAACGACCGAACCTGAACTTCGAAATTTAACAGCGCTATATTGGATTATATATACCGTTTAATCACACTCTCGGTCTCTTCAACCCGCGACTAATGTCCCGTTTAATGTACATTCACGTACTACCGGGACGTCGCATAGTCACCTTCCCGCTATCTATATGATCAATTGGTTAATCTAATCCGAATATATCCTTTTCAGGAATGGAAGAGATTGTGGGCTTAGTTTGAGGTTGAAACTATGAATATTGCAACGTTACTCTGGTAAATCTAATTATGATTCTATCAGCTTCTCGGTCCTACTTCCCGCCTCTTTGCAGAGGAATCACAGAACGTTTCTAACAGAGTAGCGTTTTCCAAGGATATCAAGTCTAATAAGCCCACATATCTTCTTTTGTTGCCTATATTTCAGTCTGCATCAGCTAGACTTGGGTTAGCAATCCAACAACCTTTATTGTGTGCCTTAGCTTTTGGTCGGCACCAGCTCGAGCACTTAGAACACCGCAAATCCTCTCAGAACCGCCTGATAAGGACCCGGGTACACGCGTTCCCCGGTAACGAATCTCAATACAGCCCAGATATTCGATACATGATATTCTTACTCAGCCATGATCTCAATATTTGACAACATTCTGTAACATTCACCTGGCACAGAGAAAAGTGGGAAGGTTTTAATTCCTTGCCATTCATTTTTGGTCGACCATCTATTATACTCACTTTTCTCTGTATAGATGAAACAATACAGCACGCCGGTAGGACGCAAAGAGTCCGTCACAAGTTCGTAGACGCCAATTGTGGGATATTCGTGGATATCCTGAAGAAGAATGTTCTCAGTGTGGGGGAGGGGGGGGGGACACAGGATAGATACAGGGGAGGGGAATGTCTTTACACGAGAGAGTTGGGGAGAGAGCAGCTGTCAACAAACATCCTAACAGAAAATATATACATACGAGGGGGAGGAGACTACATTGGGAGGGGGCGGGGGAGGTGGGCGGGGCAAAATCTCCAGTTTTTTCAAATCCCAATGTTGACAGCTATGATTGAAATACACATGCTCAGAATAACCCCTCTGATCCAACACTAAAATTCACACACAACAGTCCTATTTACACATAAACACACGGATGAACCAATACCGAACAACAAGTCAACGACCAAACACATCAAGTTTAACATTATTATAGGCAAATGCAACATTATCACACCAGTCAGCACCCTGGTCAGTACTAAAAAACAGGGTGAGAGCCGCACGCACCCACACACGAGACAAGCGCAGCTGCGCATGTAACCACCAACGCACAATAATCATACCATAGACATTTTATAAATGAGCAATAATGATAATAATACAGTTACTGTAATTAGGAAAAGAAGGTCGTACCTTAACTCAGAAGCGACCACAAAGGCCTGGGATCAGCTGCCTGCGAGATGCGTCCTCACTTGCTGTTTTAAAGTGGCGCGCTAAAGCAGGGTAGTTATTCCAGACTGATTTTACAGTATTAAAATTACTCGCCACTCACCTGATGGTGAAGATCTGCCCAATTCTCAAAATCTGCATGTCACAGAAGTAGTCCCCGCAGCAGGTTTTTACCGTCGCCAGCAGTCAATTAAAAATTGTCTGCGATTGAAGAAGTAGATGCTCCTACCGGCTCCTGCTCAGTCGAGTCGATTGGCTGCTTCGCCTTCTTTGTAAAACCAAAATTGGTTAGAAGGCTTACTTCTTTGATTTTTTGTTTAACTTTCGACATTATCCTGAATACCTGTATTTTCTTTCTTTTAAAACGGCGGGTGAAGTTTGATTTGCGCCTGCAGGCTGCTCCGAATGGTAATTGCAAGTGTGAGGATTGGTTCATTCCCCGCCACACGCTCCGCTCCTTTAAGGTACTGTGTTGATTGGTGCATTCCCCGCCACACGCTCCGCTCCTTTAAGGTGCTGTGTTGATTGGTGCATTCCCCGCCACACGCTTTTGGAGCAAGTATCAATTCCAGCGCGCACCTGTCATAGTTTTTGATTAGCGCCCCAGAGGCTTTTTATACGAGGACTTCCCTTCTATCGATGTCGGGTCGTTTTGAATACTTCTGTTTCTGCCTGTTGTTCCCCGTTGCTGTGCCTCGTCTACTCTCCCTCCAGGACATCTGTGGATTGCCGCTGGTGAAGACCTTGTCCCCCGTTTTGAGCTGCGCCTCGTTTACCCGCTTTACTCTTGCGCTTTGGTGAGTTTGAACCAAACCCTTTTTTGGACTATTCTGTTTTGTGTGTTTTGAAGAACACTGAAGAGTTCTATTTTTGCTTGCACTGGACTCAGCTGGGGTGTGTGTTTAGAAGAGACACTGAAGTTTATCGTTTTTGTTTTGCACTGACCCTCAGCTAAATTGTGTGTTGTGGTGAACACTGAAGATATCGTTTTGTTTGTTCTGGACTCAGCTAAGGGAGGAGGAGACCGCACTGCCTCTGTGTGATGTGGACTCTTATTGACCTCTCTCTCTCTCTTTTCCACCTCGAGTTGAAGCTGGGAGTATCTGCAGAGCCGTTTCGGCGTCAACATTGTTTCCCCACCTCGAACACCAAGAGGATCGGCAGAGCCGCAGATAACTCTGCTGAAGGCAGTCTCCCTTTGTTTCAAGATTGTTACTTGCTCCTTTTTTACTCTGAAAATAAATATGCCCTAGTATTTGGCTAACTCTGAACTACCTGTATGTGCCGTGCGTTTGAGGTCGGTTTCAAACCCTAACAGCAAGATTATTGTCAGTATTTTAGAAACCCCCCAAAAATTCACAAATCATGTTTTCAGGGGAGCTGATGTCTCATCTAGGGAAGCCATGGCTCCCCTAGCTCCCCCATGGTTCGCAACCTTCCCAACAGTGACTGGAACTCTCTGTTTGTGAACTCGGCTCCGTGGTCGGACCTCAGACATTTTACTACCCCATAGGGAGCTACGTCTGCCAGGAATTTTTCCGTGGCCTGGAATATGTCACTCCTTTCTTTGACAAAGTAGACAAACGTTGCCCCTGTACACACGTCTGTAAAAGACTGTACATATCCAAAACCTCCCATGGACTTGCCGCTTACTGGGCCGACTAGGTCCATGTCAACTAGTGCGAGTGGTACCTCCACTCTGTCTGTGAGATCTCTATGTCTCGGTTGGGTAAACGTTCCCGTTTTGCACATTGCACAATTTTTGTCAGGTCTACGCTCCCCCTCAATGTGCATACCCTCTGATATTACTTGCAGTTTCAGTAAATCCTTGTAATTACAATGACCCATAATCTTGTGCCATGTCTGAATATTGTGACTGGCCATTCCGTTATACGCATCATCATTATCGTTACACTGGTCATAGTCATTACACTCCGTTTTCAGATAAAATACTTTCTGGTACATCTTTATGTCAAACCGGGTACCGTCAGGTTCTACAAGAAAATGTTTACCTTTATCGAAGGATACCTTGGTGCCGCTTGCAGTAGCAGCTATTACAGAGAATAGTTCTTGTGGGAACGATGGTACGTATAGGGTGTCCTTCAGCATCACCGTACGCCGGCGCCCCCTGCTGTCCGTGAGGCATACCTGTGCATCCCCCCTCCTGTGTGCTAGCCCGTAGATGCGTCTACCGTCTGCCAGTTCCATGCAGTGCCTCTCCGATTGGAAAGTGTCGTCAGGAGTGTAGAGGTTTTGATAATAATCCTTAAAACATAATGCTATTTTCGATTTCCCCCTCTTATATGTGGAGTTGTGTCATGGCCCTTCATATTTGGAGTATGTGAGAATTTTGGATTCCACCAAACTTTTATTAAATTGATTAAGGGAATATATAAAGAACCTAACGCAAGAGTAAGAGTGAATGGGACACTCTCTACGAAATTTATTTTAAAAAGGGGGACAAGACAAGGGGACCCATTATCACCCAAATATTTGCCTTATGCATAGAACCCTTAGCCGAAAGCATAAGGAAAAATATGAGGATAAAAGGTCTCACAATAAAGGAAGATGAACATAAACTAGCACTGTACGCGGACGACATCATAGTGTATCTTACAGATATATATATTTCACTACCGGAGTTACTCGATGAAATTACAAACTATGGAGTTCTGTCTGGATATAAGCTTAATTTAAATAAAACTGAAGCTATGGAAGTAGGTGACCACTTGGAGAAAGACTTCAAAAAACAGTTTAACTTTAAATGGGACCGGAACAAAGTGAGATATCTGGGAATAACTATACCTAATAACCTAGACAATCTACATCAGTGTAATTATGGAAGTTTGGAGAACTCTGTAAAGGAAGATCTGAATAGGTGGAAAATTGTACCTCTCACTTTATTTGAAAAAATTAATATTATTAAAATGAACATCTTGCCACGTTTTCTATTTTTATTCCAAAACATGCCATTATACATAACACCTAAATGTTTCAACGTTTGGGAGGGACTGCTGAGAAAATGTATATGGGATGAAAAGAAACCTAGAGTCAAACTCAAAATCTTGCAACAAAAAAAAGAAGGAGGGGGACTAGCATTACCAAATTTAATGAATTATTATTACGCAGCACAGGTAAAACCGATTCTAATATGGATGAAAAATGAGATGAGACCCAAATGGAAGTCAATTGAGTTGAATCTAGTGGAATCACTCAGCACATTGATCGTCTCCAGATATAAAAAAGCACAGATCAAAATACACAATTACTCTATATATAACACATTTAAAATCTGGAGGGAAATATGTAAAATAAATAAAATTAAGGAACAAGAAATGATCTGCTTAAGACAAATAGCATGGGACCCAGATTTTTCTCCAAACAGTATTGATGGTTTTTTTAAGACATGGGAAGCTAAGGGCCTCATACGTTTCTATCAAATGTACAATGAAGGAGTGGATTCTTTTGAAAATGTAGCTAATAAATATGCCTGTCCTAGTAATTACTTTCACCGATACCTGCAAGTAAGAAGCTACTTAAGAGAAAAAGTCCAAATTAAAACTCTTGAAGATCTCCACCCCCTACTGAAATACATGATAAAGACTCAACAAAGCCATAACCTCAAAAACACAACTGGACAAATCTACAAAATGCTCCAAGAAAATAAAATTGAAGATTTAAGCTATATTAAAAATAAATGGGAGAAGGAACTGAAAACAAACATACCAGATAAGGAGTGGAATCAAAGCTTTAAAGATATCTTCCATTACATAAAATCACCCTTTTGGCAGGAGTATGCTTGGAAAATAAATATGAGGTACTTTAGAACACCATCGAGTATGTCCAAATACGCACAAAATGATCCCGGCTGCTGGAGGGAGTGTGGGGAGAAGAATGCTGACCATACACATATTTTCTTTACATGTAAAAAAATTCAAATCTACTGGTCAGATATTCTAGACATAATGGAACAGATGTTTGAGGAAGTGGGTATAGAAAAACATGATATACTCTTAGGAACACGCCCCAAAAACCTACAAAAAGAAGAACTATACCTTTTTTTTATTTTGAGAGTTGTAGCACTTAAACAAATTACAAGAGCTTGGAAAAAACTTGAACCCCCGAAAGTAAACAAATGGTTAGAAACTGTAGAGGACATATATAGTATGGAAAAGGTAACCTACAAAATCAATAAGAATGAAAATATGCTGGGAAAAAGATGGGGTCTCTTTAAACTATGGAGGGGTACTAGTTGACAGACAGATCAGTCTTTAAGGAAGATTTTAAGTAACATGAAACAGTGATGATCTACTGATCAATTGTTGGGGAACACCCCTTAGGCCTACAGCTATACCTACAATGACAATTCAAGCCTTTTTACTTATTATTATTATTATTATTTTATTTAAATTTTTAGTTTTTTGGTTGGTTTCTTTTTTCTATTAATTTCTTATTTGTTTGCTGTTATTATTGTTGTTGTTGTTTGTTGTTTTTCTTGTGTGTGTGTGTGGGGACGGGTAGGGATGGATGTTGGATGTGTGCCGGTCCGGGATCTATGCTGGTGCTCGCCCCTTTGTTTGTGTTTTTGTCTCTTGTTTTTTTTGTATGGGTGATGGGTAAAAAAAAAGAAAAAAAAAAGTGTCAAGATTTGGAATATGCGTATGTACATTTGTGTGGGTATGTACGTATGTAAGTATGGACAGGTGCAGTTGTGTATGTGTATGTGGGTACACTTACTATACCTAAATGTAAAATGTTTTTCATTGACACAATAAAGTATAAAAAAAAAAAGGAAAGTGTCGTCAAAGTTCTTGAACCGACTCCTGTCGTTGATGATATGGGACGACGCGCCCGTGTCCACGACCAGTCTCCTTCTCGTGGCCCGCTGCATCTGGGCCGGCCCGGCGATGTCCTCCAAAAGCGCAGTCTTCTTGCCCTCGACTCGTCTGCAACCGCCATTTTGTTCGTGGCTTTTGTCTCGCTGGTGACCGCCATCTTGTCCATGTGCGTATCGTGCGTTCTGATGGTGTTTCTTCATGCACGCTCTGTCTGTGTGCCCCGGGGATTTGCAGAAGCTACACCAGACAGCCTTTGTGCATTCGTTTCTCCGATGGCTTTTATCACCGCATCGCCAACACGCCGGGTCTGTCGTAGTCCTGGTTCTTTCTCTCGGTGTCTCTCGAGCCTTTAGCACCCTCTCCCCCTCCTCCGCAGCGGCTGGGTGGGTGTCTTCTGAGGCCTCGAAGTTCCTTAGCTTAGCCTTGAATTGTCCCAACGTAATGTCCATTGAACCGTGTGTTATCAGGAGTGTGAACGGTTTGTACAGCTCCGGTAGTCCTCTCATTATCATCGCCATCATTAGCCCATCACTCGTTGCTTCTCCGGCACTCCTCAATGGTGTCGTGATTTGTTCCGCTCTGTTGACGTATTCGGTCACTGTTTCGGTGATCCACTTTGTCAGGCCCGATAGTGCGGTGTAGAGGGCCACGACTCTGGGTCTTCCTCGTCCGATGAAATGTTTTGTCAGTACCGCTAGGCTTTCTCGGCCTATGTCTTTAGTGTCGCGGAATATCAGCCCCAGGCTGGTGTCGTCAAGCATCTGCGCTAACTCACAGTACGCATTGGCATTTCGCTGTTCATCCAGGGCTTGCTGTTCCGCTGTTAGTTCTCCGGTGGGGGCTCCCAGGATTGTCTCCTTCAGTCCCGCTCTGTGCATGCAGCATAGCATGCGCTTTTCCCAGAGTTCGTAGTTCTCTGCTTTCCCAGTGAATGTCGGCCACTTGTCTCTTCTTTGGTTTTCCATCCTCTTCGTTAATGATATGCTTAGCTTTTTACTCTGGTCGGCCTAGCGACTAGCCACACGGTGCTATCCTAGCCTATAACTCAGCTAAGCTTACTACAGTACCTCCACTATTTCGCCCCAGCGTTATCTGGGCCCATAACCTGTTAACAGAACTCGCTTTGAGGCATCAATAATGTGGTCAAGAGGCATGGATTCTCTATTGTGCCCGAACTGGCTTGGCTTCTTTTATTCACATATGATCAGTAGACACACTCTACTCTCATTGAGAGCCGTTGAGGAGAGAAAGAAAGGGGTGGGAACAATCTCTTTTATAGTCACCTCTAAGGTAGAATACTCAGGTAGCTATGCCTAGAGCGCTCTCCAGTGGAGACAGATATATATACACAACTGGCAATATCTGGTGGAGACAATGATCTACACAGGTAAACAACTACAGGTGTAAACAGTCATATGTACAGTTGGACAGTCACTAACAGCCCCACACAGAGTCCCTTAACTCAACACTTTCCTCTCCCTCTCGCCAAAACAAAGTCAGTCACACGCACACAAGCGCACACACCTAACCAGAGACAGAGAGGGGTGGCTCGGTGTGGCGAAAACGACAGCGAGGACTCCGTAGAATTAATTCCAAAAAAGGGTTCTACATCAGTGATATGGACCTGGTTCGGCTACACGCGAACAGACGTTAGTAAAAGCACCATTCTGTTCCAACTTTGAAAAGTTAAAGTCGGGGCAACGGGAGGAAAGAAAACACCCAAAAGAATATGCCTAAACTTTAGGCTAAAGCATCAAGTTGCGCGGTAGCCCTACTACCTCGAGTGTTTTAAAACCACAGCCAAAATAGACGACGCTCACTACATTTGCATCGCCCCGCCATGTGCGTCTTACTTTATGACAAGAAGAGCAAGCGATGGGGGAGATTAGGGATGCGGTAACGTTCCTCATAGCCATAGGAAAGGACATGGTTCAATTGACAACCGTGGAAAAGACAGCGCAGTCAACGTTGTCAAAGTCTTGGCTTTGAACAGGTGGACTAATGGTCAATAGGCTATCAAACAGCAGCTTTCTTTGCTGCAGGAAGGAGCCAGAAGAGGAGAACAATGTGAACATAATGTACTTACAGATGTCGTGGTGTCCACTGTGTGATCTGTTTCCACAAGAAGAAGGTTGGATCAGATGTTTCAGTAGAAAGTCTTTCTTGGTCGGTCGAGTTCTGCAGAGAGAGACCTCACACAGTAAAAACACAAAGTGTGTGTCGAGTCATCAGGGAGATCACGTGGAGTGTCTTGAGTTTCGTGTTGATGACGTAGGCCCTGTTGGAGAGACTCGCGCTCTGAACATCACTAGCGCAGTGTTGCACATTCACCACCAGCTGGCGGCATTGGATCATTTATCAGACTGGAAGCGAGTTTGAGTTTTCTCTCTTGTAGCAGTAGGCAGTATGTAGCGCAGTACCCACACATGCCACAAGGTGGCAATGTTGATTTATTGATCAGAACGAACACATGTTTGATTGATTGATTGATTGAAAACGTTATTAACAGATTGCAGAATAGGTACAATACAGTAGTCTCAATACAAACTATTGTTAATACTTTCGTCTTGTTTACATCAAGACATTTATGACATACAAGACATACATCATTGTGTTTTCACTCATTTTGAATTGAATTGAGCATGGATTAAGTTAAGGACATTTTTACTCAACTACTCCAGTTGTAGGTGCTGTACTGTGGTTTTTGGTAATTCCTAATACAATTGGGTGGTTTCTGAAATATAAAAGTTTTTTCTTTTATTATATGTGATTTTTACATAGCATTATGTTTTCTTTTAATGATAGTGTGATCAGCTTGCTGATTTTATTTTATTTTTTTAATGATGGTATGGTGTCTGTTTGACTATTTGGTGGACAAGAATACTGGTAAAGTCTGATTATTATTAGAATCTCTTATTTTTTTTTAAGATATAGTGTTACACTGCATACCTTTGCATGATGGAGAGTGTTTGTGAGGGTAGGGGTTTTGCGGAGCCCAATAGAAAACAACAGGAGGAGAGAGAATGGAGCGGTTTAGTGTTCTTTAATTGTACTTCCCCGAATAGACAGAGTTTACATCAGGAATGTGCAACAGACAGGGGTTAGAATGTTCTTGGGGGGAAAGAGGACAGGTGCACTCCCAGTGCAGCTGTAGGCAGAGGACACAGGTCTTGTGTCGAGAGAGAGCAGGAGCACTCCTTGTTTAGCACGAGATGAGTGCAGCTGTAGGCAGAGGACACAGGTCTTGTGTCGAGAGAGAGCAGGAGCACTCCTTGTTTAGCACGAGATGAGTGCAGCTGTGGGCAGAGGACACAGGTCTTGTGTCGAGAGAGAGCAGGAGCACTCCTTGTTTAGCACGAGACGTCCGGGCAGGAAGGGCGCTGGAGCGGGGGTCCTGGGCACAAGAGAGACAAGATTAGAGAAGGAATAGGGGCAGGTCTAGCAGGTCTTCAGGTAGAGTCGTCGTACCTAGGTAGGCAGTTTAACACTGCGATGAGGGACGACAGGATCTGCCAGGTGATATAGGGGCCGCCTGATGAGGGAATCCCTCACAGCCGCGCTGATTGATGTCCCTCTTGCAGCGTGGGAATGCTCCAGCAGGAAGCTGCCCATGTATGGGCGCGGTAGGATGAGGGCAGAGGAAGGCCCGAGCCGTGATCGTGACAGGACCCCCCCCCTCTACGGGCGCCTCCGGGCGACCCTCCAGGCTTGTCCGGGTTATCCCGGTGGAAGTCCTGGACGAGGTCAGGATCCAGGATCATCAAGCGGGAGTCCCAGCTGCGCTCCTCCGGGCCGTAGCCCTCCCAGTCTACGAGGTATTGAAAACCGCGGCCGCGAGGACGCACCCCCAGCAGCTGCCGGACGATGTAGGCCGGGTGGTCGTCGATGACCAGCGGAGGGGGAGGCTCCGGAGCTGGAGGAGACAGGGGACTGGAGACCACCGGCTTCAACTGTGAGACATGGAAGGAAGGGTGAATGCGCATGATGGAGGGGAGCTGGAGTTTGACGACTGAGGGGTTGATAATGGACAAGATTTTATAGGGACCAACAAAACGGGGGGTGAGTTTGCGGGACAGAGAATTGAGTGGCAGGTCCCGGGACGAGAGCCAAACCATCTGACCTGGTTGGTAGTCGGGAGCCTGGGTCCGGTGGCGGTCGGCGAAGCAACGGTTCTGCTCCCATATCCTCCTGCAGCGGCGAAGGTGGTCCTGCACCGATGGAACGGCGATCTCCTTGTCCTGTGCAGGGAACAGCGGGGGTTGGTAGCCCAGAGAGGACTCGAAGGGGGACTGACCTGTGGCCGCGGAGGACAGTGAGTTGTGGGCGTACTCAATCCACGGCAGGAAAGTACTCCAGCCGGAGGGGTTGATCCCAGGATGACAGGCGAACCGGGAGGCGTGGACCCACTGGAGCACCTTGGAGCGGACAAGGTCGGGGACAAAAAGCCGGTTAGGTGGGCCGTTACCTGGATCAGGCTGGACAAGCTGGGCCTCCCGGACGACGGACTGGATCTCCCAGGTGGCGGCGGGCACCAGGCAGGAGGAGGGGAGGATAGTGTCAGGGTGCGCGGGATCCTCTTTGGGGACAAACTGCCGGGAGAGGGCGTCTGGCTTGGTATTCTTGGAGCCGGGCCTGTAGGTCAGGGTGAAATTGAACCTGGCGAAGAACAGTGCCCAGCGTGCCTGGCGGGAGTTCAGGCGCTTGGCCGTCTGGACATAGGCGAGGTTCTTGTGGTCAGTCCAGACCAGGAAGGGGATCTCTGAGCCCTCCAGCCAGTGCCTCCATTCCTCCAGGGCCAGTTTGACTGCCAGGAGCTCCAGGTTCCCGATATCGTAATTGACCTCCGCTGGGGTCAGGCGGCGAGAGAAGAAGGCGCAGGGATGCAGTCTCTGGTCGAGAGCAAAGATAGATAGATGAATGGATGTTCTTTATTGCCTACAAGGGAAATTATTTTTGCTTTGGTCAGTACACTACATAAACAAATAAATAAATAAAATAAGGAAATAACACCAGTAAAAACAGGAGGTATCATTATAAAAAAATATATATTTTTAAAAGAAGAACAATGCTCTTTAGAACAGGTCCAGTTCTTCCAGACGAAGGGCCCGGGGGGTTCTGTTTGTTAAGAAGCCTAATAGCAGAGGGGATGAAACTCTGTTTGTTTTGAATACAGGGACAGCATATCTTCTACCAGAGGGCAGGATGAAGGCAGGTGCTGAGGTTATGTTGAGTCTGTTTGTTTTGAATACAGGGGCAGCATATCTTCTACCAGAGGGCCGGATGAAGGCAGGTGCTGAGGTTATGTTGAGTCTGTTTGTTTTGAATACAGGGACAGCATATCTTCTACCAGAGGGCAGGATGAAGGCAGGTGCTGAGGTTATGTTGAGTCTGTTTGTTTTGAATACAGGGACAGCATATGTGGGCTCCAGGGGACGGCCCTTCTTTCAAATTCAAACTCAGGGAAGGCTCGCGATTGGGTGGAAATCCTATGCGTGAGGTCACTTGATGACGTCACGCCCAGGGTTTCTGGCTCAGGGATAAAATGGGGTGTTGTGACTGGGAGGACACACTGAAAACGGAACAACACAGGACGACACCCACCTTTTCACACAGAAGACGGCGCGAGCAGAGGAGAACAGAGGAGAACAAGCTTTTGGAACGAGAACAGAATCCTCTTTGTTATCAACAGAGAACAAAGACAACTCAACAATTACCATTCTTTAATCTACTTTTTTAGTCTGGTCTGGATCGCAGACGGCATAGTGTCTAGTGATCCGACTTTAGCATTCGTTATTTTAATTGAACCAGAACCATTGTAATTACACTTTTAACTTTGAATTAAACAGATGCTGGTACAACTTCTCCTTCATTTCTCCTGCTTAGCTGCCGTCGAACAAGACCAGAGTTATGGTCTTTTGAAAGTACAATAGGGCTTTTAAGGTATAATACACAACGCAGAGCCGGCCGGTTCTGATTCATCAGAACTGAATATAGCCCCTTTGTGACTTCAATTGGTGCCATGACCCTTGTCCTGATGCGCCAGGAATTTTTTTTCTTCTGACTCTCGGCTACTCAGTGCCTGGGAAACTCATCGCGACAGTCTCCTGCGGATCTTCAAAGAAAACAAGTGAGTGAAAACGGGGCCGTGATGAATTAAAATACGAGGCGTTCAGGTCGAATGGGGGTTGCAATAGAGATGTATGACTCAGTGGTCTTGCTGAGGACGCCCGCCGGGGCTCCGTGGCAGTCGCGGGGTTCTTGGTGGGCGCAATGATTATAATGGGGATTCGTAACGTTCGTTTATCATATTGGGAGCATCGATTTGAAGCGGGAGGTTCAAGGCATTCCGCTTCAATAGACGGGGACGTGCCGCACTAGATAAATAGCGTTTGATCACTGCTAAATTGTCTATGTGATGGGGTAGGTACGTTAGTGTGCAGCTCTGGATATGACTGGCCCCGGCTAGCTCAGTCAATCGCGGGTCGTCTTCCAGGGGGTGTAGTGATGAGTTGTGTTTTCCGTGTTCTGTATACGGTGAGTGGGCCTTGATATGTGTGATTGCAGGGCTAACGCCGTGCCTTTGTTTACTGGCGCCTCTCAAGCGACAGAAAGCGGGGGTACAGGACGTCGGCAAGAACGCGAATGGGGTTTCCAGGCTGTTTGGAGGCTGCTAGAGGTTAGGAATGACTGACAAAACGTGAGAGCTTGTTGTTGTATTATTATGAAATTTGAATGACCAACAGCCGTGGGGAAATGTGATAGTTGAACGCCGTTTTTTCGGGGGTCGTTGGAACGCAGCAGCATTAGCTGCTACATTAGCCACGGGGGCGACTGGGGTTAATGGTGGTCTGGGCGTCGTGGTTTCGAGTATATGAAGTCGATCGGAAATATCATGGGGCTACGGGGATGTGTATGGCACTTTAAAATCTTCAAATTCGGCACGTTTAAGGTAACAATTTAATGTAATAAGGAATCAACTGGGGCGGAGGTTTGACCCGGAAGTCGCCCTGGGCACTGCGAGGCTATGCTGCTGAGCTAAAGAGCTAACGAGGCTAATATGCTAAGCTACCTGTGCTAACGGCATAGCATGACGGGACTCTCGGGATATCTCGCGGGATGCTAGGGATGGGACTTCACTTGTAAACAAATTAATTTTTCAAGGTGGTGTTTGTTTAGGAATGCAGTAGGGGGCAGCAGAGGCCAGGTTAAGTTACCATTCAAAGCTGCTTTTGTTTCATGTGGTTCTACACACTCAAAGCTGCTTTTTTTTCGTGTGGTTCTACACACAGGAGGTTTTTCTTTTAGGGATTAGTTTGATAGTAGAGTTTAAATATGTTATTGTTATGCTGTGGTAGTTTGGTGAAATAGTTTAATCTAGTAGTGAAATGTGGGGCCCAAGTTTCCCCCCCTCCCCCTCCTCCCCCTCCCTCTCTCTCTCGATGGGGCAGTTCGATGCTGAGGACTGCAGAGTTGTGGCTGCGGTGGTGACCGCGGCGTCATAGCTTGCGGTGGCGAGAGGCTGCCTAGCTGCGCACATTAATGCTGATGCGTCGTGTGTAGGTTACAGTGTAATGATGTTGGGGACACTGTAATTATGGTTAAATTGAATTGGTAGGCCGTATGAGAGATTCGCGCATGCGCATGTGGTAAATATTGACGTTGAATTTCATAAATAATATGTGTGAATAATTAGAGAGTCATAATGTAGGAGAGACAGACATTCCACACCAACCCCCTCTCATGAGAAGGCTGCTTACCCAAATGGTATGTAGGAGAACAGTTACAGGTCACAAAGCCCCCTCAAGCTAAATGTAATCAAGAGACAACAAGGACTATGTAAATAAGTTGCACCCCACAGATGAAATGGGGACTCAATCTAAATCCTGGTAAATTTAACACTGTTATATTATCTGGTAAATAAAGGTTGGTGTAGGTAACTTACAAAGAATACTACCATTTAGGATGTCACATGAAAGGAAGGGTGATTACACTCTTGATATAGAAGTCATCACAGCTACTCTGTCAACAAGCAGAGTGGGTTTTCAGTGCTAAATATGGATGGATACAGGGGTGACAGAGAGCCATTCTCCACCCCCACTATAGAATTCTGGTTAGTACTGTATGGTAATATGGCCCAAAGGAGGAGGCTATTCACACCACCCCACCAGATGACATCACACCAGCCCCCACCCGTGGGACAAGACCCACACAGAAGATCAAGGAGGTGGGGGCAGCCGCCCCCCCCCCAGAGAAACCCAGAGGTGGGGGCTGCCAGCCCCCACAGGAGACCGCCCACAGAAGACGCCTGATTGGACCAACTGTATTAGTAAAATGTACTATTATTGGCTAGAAATTATAGTATATAAGGGGACACAAAATGGTAGTTCAGGAGCCCAGATCAACCAACCCCGATCTGCGGCTCCACCCCCTCCCCACCGAGAGACTGATGCTGTGCTGTTTGCATTTTATGTGAGTAAATACATGGGAAACACCATTTGTTGTTTAAGTTTAGTGTAATCCTTAATATCTGAAACCAGATTTACTCATGTATAATGTGTGCAGTATGGTCAATGTATGTTCAAATTATGTTACCAAGTGACTATTTCTGTACATATTGAGGTTTGATTATGCAAACCTGATTGTGATTTCTGTACACAGACAGCCCTGTTAATGTTTTCTGATAATCTTTTGTCTTATTCACCTTGGCCTCTGGCTTAAATAAATGTTGAATTGGACTACAGTTCATGGTTTGTCTGGCTACACGTTTAATTCTTCATCTGCTTTAAGTCAGATGAAGAGATCAACAATTCTATCGATATGATCCCTTTCTCCTCCTTCCAGATAAGCAATCTCATTGTACTGTACTACAATAACCTTAGATTATTGTAGGGTTCTGTGGGAATTTACTACACGCACTGGCTTGAAAGGACGATATGTGTGGTGTGTGAAGCGAGCGAGCAGAATGGGTGGTATGTGGTTAAAAGTACACTGGGTGGCGCCAGATTCATGCCTAGGGCTCCCGTCCTGCTGCCTACGTGGTTTGAGGGGATTCTCGGGATGTCTCGCGGTGCGCGGCCATCTTAGGTGGAACGCCGTGGTCGCCATTTTAGACGGGGCAAGGGGTAACCATTGTAAGGGGTTCATTTTTTCAAAGCAATGTGGTTGGAACTGCACTAGGGGGCGGTGGAGGCATCATTTGGACTCCCGTCCTGGGGTAGATACAGGAGGTGTTTGGTTGGTGCAGTTCGTTTATGTCGTTCGTGGCTTTATTACGTTGGCAGTATGGTTAGATTAATGGGCAGTGGTGACGTTTGGTAGCCACGGACATGTCGATAGACCCCCCCCTCTCTCTCTCTCTCTCCCTACCCCTCTCTCTCTCTCTCTCTCCCTCCCTCCTTCTCTCTCCCTCCACCCCCCCCCTCTCTCTCTCTCTCTCTCTCTCTCTCTCTCTCCCTACCCCTCTCTCTCTCTCTCCCTCCCTCCTTCTCTCTCCCTCCACCCCCCCTCTCTCTCTCTCTCTTTCTCTTCTTACCCCTCTCTCTCTCTCTCCCTCCCTCCTTCTCTCTCCCTCCACCCCCCCCCCCTCTCTCTCTCTCTCCCTACCCCTCTCTCTCTCTCTCCCTCCCTCCCTCCTTCTCTCTCCCTCCACCCCCCCCTCTCTCTCTCTCTCTCTCTCTCTCTCTCTCCCTACCCCTCTCTCTCTCCCTCCCTCCTTCTCTCTCCCTCCACCCCCTCTCTCTCTCTCTCTTTCTCTCTCTACCCCTCTCTCTCTCCCTCCCTCCTTCTCTCTCCCTCCACTCCCCCCCCTCTCTCTCTCTCTCTCTCCCTACCCCTCTCTCTCTCTCTCCCTCCCTCCTTCTCTCTCCCTCCACCCCCCCCTCTCTCTCTCTCTCCACCACCTGCCCCCCCCCCCCCTCCTCTCTCTCTCTCCCTACCTCCCTCTCTCTCTCTTGGGGGAGATGTGATAGGGGGTGTGGAGGTGTAGTTTGAGTGCAAATGGAGATGGCACAGGTGTGCATTAGGGGTGCGATGCGATACAATGATGCGCTCATTCATATTCCCCCCTTCTCCTTCTCCCTCTCCCTCGGTTGGGTGGGCCTGGTGACTCATGCGGGTTAGGTGTGCAGCTGGGTTAGACTGGGTTAAGTGTGCGAGTTTACAATGGTACAAGCTCTCTACGCTCTCTCTTTCTCTCCTGTTTGAACTTGTTTAATTGTTTATGGTTATTTTTAGGGTTCTAGTGCGGGTTATTGTTATTTTCTGCAAGGTTTCTAGTGCTGGTGGTGGTAATGGCCAGCGTCAGGGCAATGATGTCATGGCAGCGGCGGTGGGGCCATGCTTTATGGCTCTCTCAGGGTCTCCGGCCATCTTCCGATCCCTTGATTTAACGGAGAGGTGAGACGATAAGGGCCGTATGATGTGGTCCCTGGGTGGCGGCCGGTCGTGTTGGACCAGTGGCGCTACGCTTTGGTTGGCATGACGCTCGTGCTTCTTCCTTTGCGTTTGGACGAACTCTGGCTGGTGTGATAGAGACTCCGTGTCAGTGTCTTGTGTGTTGCGTTCATGATGGTGGGCCGTGAGTCGGAGCGTGCTTTGAGGTTAGGTTTGGGACTCTCTGCGCAGATGGACCTGCGTATGAGGGGTCGCTCTGCTCGGCTGCACCTGCGATGGCGATGTTGGTAGAAGAACAAGGCGTATGATGGAGGGGACGTGCCAGGGTTTGTTATGCATTGGGGGTTCAGTGGTAGGATTCCTGCCGGCCACGGATGTGTTTAGATTTCGGCGAAGAAGGTGTAATTTTTCTTTTCATTTTGACGGGGGTGCCAGCTCCCAACTCCCCCACTGGGGACTGCGGGCGTTGTGGCGTGCGGTGGTAGACAGCTGTGTCGTAGCTCACTGTCTACCTGCACGCATTGACGTGGAGGCGTTGTGTGTGTGCTGCGTCGTCGTTGCTCGCTGCCACACTACGCGCGTTGAGTCGCATTATGTGTGGATATTTATGTGAAGGTGTTTGCTGTTGTTAATTTGAATCTGAGGATGGATTTTGAGTATCCTTGTGCGGGGAGCCCGGGGTTTCACTTTCAGGTCGCTACTGGAAGGGGGGCCTAGGGCTGCGAATGGCGACCGGTGAGATATCATTGGTCTGCGGGGATTTCAGGATGGGGATGGTGTCTGCACCTGTAGTTTAATGAACAGGTTGGGGGACACTGGGCCAAGCCACAGGGATTCTGTGATATGAATCACGGAAAATTGATTTAATTCCTCGTGAGTTGGAAGCGTGATGTTTAGCACCTGAGATTAAGGTGTTAAAACGGGGGGAATGTGTATTAATTATGAGTAAATTGTGTGAATATTGTGATGTAAAGATAAATGATGATAGAAATACATTCTAGACTTCAGATAAAGATAAATACAGCTACACATAGTGTGAAAAGCGATATATGAGAAATATACATTTTTAGACTTTCTCAGATAGAAATAAATAAAGCTACACATAGAAGGACATGTTAGGATTACATATATACATAGTCATTTGCAGAGCAATAAGAGTTTAAATATTTTATGAGAAGGGAATTACAAATTCATTAAGTGGAAGAAGTGATTTTATTCACCTAAATTACCATATCCAGCACAGGTGTTTAGAAATGATAGGCTGTGAATAACAAATTTCTGATTGATCAACAGACGGAAGAGGCCGATGCGAAATAGTGTTCCCCAGAGTCATGTGATGCGGATACATGACAAAAGGATTGGAAGATCCAGTTTTCCGATGAAGACAACAGAACAGAAAACAACTAAGGCTGTGTCGTTAAAATTCGAAAGAAAATTGCACTAACGCTCTCTAAAGTGACATTAGTATAGAAGATGCCCGACATTCCATGCTTAAAGATAATGATGGATTGTGAAAGGGAAATGCCACTGATAATTAAGTGTATGTTTTTTTTCTTTCTTTCTTCATAGCTGCTCGAGGGCAGACAGAGGCAGTGCTGCCGATTCCAAAATCCAATGAGGGAACAATTGACGGTTAAAAGTCTGGGTGTAGTATCACTAAGCGTTTTGTCAATTCCGGTCTGCACCAAATAACTCTGCCAGTGTGAGTGATATTAACTCAAGTTTGTAAAAATAGTTTAAGTACAGAGAAACGGGTTTTTCCAAACGGTGATATTACGAGTGTTTGAAAGGAGTGTAAATGGGGTTTCACCAGCTTTGATAGGAACAATTAGAAGAAAAAATAAGATAACGAAAACGAGAGTCGACAATTAGTCTATTTCATTAACCCATAGTATAATAAATAGAAGCAATATAAAAATGGCCAATAGTAGTCAGGCCAATGGGGGGGAAATGCCGATAACTTCTGCAGACATTTCATTGACCGAATTGAACAGTGACATTAACCTGATTGATTTGAATGTGACTGACTCCCCTCCTGAGACCAGTGTGACGGAGGGACTGGAAATAATGTCTTTAACTCCAACACAGGGGGTCTTTGGGGAGAGAGATCCAGAGACAACTGTATTACCAGAGCCGATCCACGCTGGAGTGGCCATTGCAGGTGACTGCAATTTACAGACCACCAGTGTCACTTGCCCAGGTTCCCCCCACCCCCAACATCAGCACCAGAGTCAAGATGAGAGGCGGGGCCCGGAGATGGGAAGTCAGATCGCCAGCGCTGGGATGGGGGAAGAGGCGTCGACCTATAGACAACAGATAGCGTTTATAGCAGCGTTCGGACGACATGAGGCAGTGCATCGAGACCTGATGAAGACACAGCTGGAGATTGGTCAGGCCGCACACGAGACGCAGAGACTGGAGCAAGAACTGGCGAGAAAGAATGTACTGCTAGATGGTACAGTGATTGAGGTCATGCTTCGGGCGTCGGAATTAGGCCGCCGTGATCAAGCAATGCCCTGTGCCCCGTTGCCCAGACAGGGAGTGGGGCCTCGACAGGGTGCTGAGAGCCTCGGGCGGGGTACGTTTCCAGACCCCTCCCAACAGCAGGCTCAAAGAACGGTGGCGGAACAAAATAGGTACGTGGTTTTCTCCCCAGAACAGGCTCAAGGGGGGCGAGACCAGGAAGGGACTGTCAGAGGTGAGAGCCATGGCGGTAATGGCAGAGAGCAAGGACAGACTCTGGGCCCGATGAACCCAGGGCCATCCGATTACAGGCGGGGGGCCCACAGGGTCCCACAACCGAGGAAACAAGGACAGGTTTGCTGGATCTGTGGACTGATAGGTCATTTTCAAAGGTCATGTCTGCAGAGGCCGCCGGCAGAATAAAGAATATAGATAGGTATTAAAACTGAAAATGAATTGAAAAAAAAAAAGAAAAAAAAAATATATATACAACTGATTAGAATAAAAATAGAATGAATTGAATCTGCTTATTTTTATTTCCTAGTGTTTTACAAGCAATTCCTGCCTTAGGTCGGAAGTTTTCATTTTGTTTATTCTTTTGATTTTTTCATTTTGTTTCTTAGTATATACGGGGGTGGTTACGCCCCTAGATGATAGGTTAATTTTGTTTCTAAGAGTGAGTTGAAAAAGCAATGCTCACAAATTTTGGTTATTGTTTCATTTGTGGTTTTGGCATGTTTTTCTTTGATTTTGTTCCTTTTCTCAATTTTTTTCTTAGGACCTGACAGGCTGGGTGGAATCGCGACACAGCAGGACTGGTAGTATATGTCCATATGGTGGGCTGAGAACAATGTGAATGGACTAGAGCTGGTTCATGGTTTTTGTTCTCCGCTCATTAAAAATCCAGATCTAGGATCTGGGGGTTGTGTCGCGATTGGTGAAGTGTTGGGAAACATGATTCTCTGTACATTGATAAGCTCAGTAGGTTTTGGTCGCCATTGGCCAAATAGCCTTTGTATAGGGTGTGGACATGTGAAATTGATAATTGGCTTGTGGGGGACTCTGACGGCTTGTTAGAGGCTGGCGGAGCGTGTGAAAGATGTGTGTTTAAAGCGGACTGTGATTTGTTGCTGTGCGTGTAGGACTACTGGGGGAGAGGTCTCGTCAGTATTGGCTGTCCGGACCCTGAGGCAGCTGTCCAGGAATGGAGGTATGATGTTTAGAATGATTATTCCACATCAAAGGGTGGTGGGGTTATACTGTTTTGACAGCATAATCAGCATAATATAATGAGAGCCATGTGAATTTGTCTGAATTTTGAATATTAACGATCTAGAAGCCATGGAATATATAGATAAATGATTTGGAAAATAAAAGAAAGTTGTCAAACTCAGACCAGTAAAGAGTGTCTGAGGGAGGAAAAATATGGATTCTCAATCAATTGTTGTGATAGAAGTAACCTGCGCTGTCCACCGAAGCGATATATACTCACTGCAGGATACGAATGGGAGATTGGGGAGTCAGCAGTCATCAGAGTGTGGTACGAGGAAGACCAATGACTCCATCGGTACTGTTGATCCAGGACACTGGCTAGTGTCTACCCAGCGGTTCCATGGGGAACCACAACACTGCGGGTACCAAGAGATCCAGGAGAAGCCTAACTCTCAAGCGTTGAGAGTTCCGGCCAACGTAGTGACCGAATCTTGAGGCTTCGGAGGGGAACGAGAGAGGCCAAACGACAGGCAATCTACGAGGAGACAGGCTGCAAGGCCTCATCAACTGCTCCGGCTGTCAACAGACAGGCTGCAAGGCCTTAGCAACTGACCGGGGCCCCGTTCCATGTACCGGGATAACCGAGTTAGCCGGATAACTTTATCAGGCTAACTGTGTTAGCCTGACTTTCCGATTTCATGTACCTGGATTTCCCAAATCACCATGACAACATATCCAAAAGTTTGAGCCTGCTCGAAAGCAGAGTTCAAGTTCAAGTTAGCCTGAACTATCGCCACGCCCCCGCAAAGAAGTGACAGCCCGTTTCCTGAAACTATTCCCACAGTCTACGATCTGCATTATACCATTCTGAATTACGTTTTTGTGCTCCATTCTTCCAGAGGGGGCTTTTGAAATGTAAAATAGACCCAAAATGCTGATATTAAATTCACTTTGTCCTAAATAATGCACGTTATATATACCGTGGCGACGGTGGCGCTCGCTCGTGCGATGTACACATGATGTGGTTATTTTAATTGTAACTGGGATTAAGATGTCTGATGAGATGCGCTGTTTGACGGATTTGAGAAATTGAATGAGCCGTTGACGTCACATTAATTAATGAGGATAAAGAGATAAACTTCATTCAAAACAACGGATATTCTAAACACGGGTCTCTCGTTCATTAATGTATAAACAATGAATTTATCCCATCTGGCCCAGTGGCCCAGCGGTAGTGCTCATCCCTGCCAGTTCAGCGACCGGGGTTCAAATCCCCGTGTTTCCAATATGATTTTCTTGAATATAATATTAATGATTATACGCCAAAGTAGCCTGGTTTTAAGTTAAAATATTATAAATCTACATGCATTGAGGATGTCATTCTTTATATAGCTCTCAACGTGCACCAAATTGAATTATTCCTATATTGCAAAAAGAAGGAAAAGACTAGGGCCTTGAACCCCGGTCGTCCGTGTGAAAGTCAAAAGAAGAACCCGTTACACCACAGAGAAGATAAGTAAAAGATTGACTATACATCAATCAATGGGTAAGTCTGGCTTGAGTTAACGAGACTGAATCCTCCTTTGTGAAACAGGAAAATCCCGGCTTTGAACATCGGGTTAACTGAAGCTGGATAATGGACATGTTGATCGACTTAGTTGAACCACGTACATGGAACGGGGCCCGGGTGTCATCGAGCGAGGGGGTGGAGCCTCTATCGCCCCTATCAACGACCAGGCGGAGGGTGTGGAGAATCAAACCTCTTCCACTATTCCGAGGGTCAACGGGGGTTGAGCCAGCGACGACTGTAGGAGACAACACAACCTCCTCAACAGCCGTGACAGCGCCAGAGGGGAGATCTAATCACCCCACCTGAGATCGACGCAACTGACATCCGAGAGAAGAGCTCCTGGTTCAACTGAACAGGCCAATACAGCAGGGGGTCATGCCCCTATTTGAGTGACAGCACGAGGCACGAGGCCTCGACAGAAGAAGGGGAGGGATCGGAAGTCAACTGGCTTTCTGATTCTACCTCCCTGTTTTGAAGCCAATAGTTGGTGATAGCATTAAGAGGGAGATCAGCAGTCTTGATCTGCACCATCTCTGAGAAATGAGGAGGGGGTGGCCAGGTCAATCCAGAAAACATTGACCCCCCTTCTCCCTGCTCCAAGTCAGAATTTGACACCCCCAAGGGAAACCAGTGGGAAATTGATCCTGGTACGAAAAAGAGTGTCAAAGACTGCACACTGCACACAGTGAATGAAAATGGACTGCAAATAAAGATGTTTGAGCTATACATAGGAAAGAGATGTAGAAAAAGAATGTTGTTTTGATTTTTTAGGATCCGAGTGTGGGATGCCGTATGTATTTTATCCAAGTATGATTTAAAATGTTTAAATTTTTATCCAGGTAGTAGTAAGCAGAAGTTAGGATCTATGTTTAGCATATTACACTAGCTAATTAAGGATAGTTAATCTCTATCCGAGTGTGGACTGTAGTATTATTTGATAAACCATAAATCCTAAAATGTATTGGAAAAATTTTCCTAATAGAAAAGGTCATAAGATTAAGCTTTGATCAGAAAACAGCTGTCCTATTCAGTCAACCAAAGGGCCAAAGCAGTAGGGGGAGAAGTTACATTCTTCTGGCGATTAAATTACTCTGGCCTTTTTCCCTGTCTCTCTAAATAGATAGGGTTGTTTACTAACGCAAGAACCCCCACAATAGGTTGTGTGTCGGGAGACTCAACAGCCGGTTGTAAAAGATAAAGAACTGTTTGAATAAGCCCTTCGGGGGTTCTAGAACAAAAGAGCCACCTGGTTTCTTCAGGGTGTGGGACAGGAAGGATGTTAGATAAGCCCTAGTTAAACACAGGAGAACACCATTTGGTCTCCAAGTAAGAAATCCCACATAGAAAATAATAAAGAGGTTAAAGAAATACCTTAGAATGTTTACCCTCAATGTGAAATACCTGCAAATGATCCTGTTATATTGTGGTAACAATTCTGAATCTAATGATATGAAATATGCCATGTTTATGAATAAGAATCACAGAGTTTGAAATTAAGCCACTTCTGAAACTTCATTGGAAAAATACTTATAAAAGAATATGATTAGGAAAATATACAAGTGGAATTAATGATAAAAGACTGTGATTCTGGTCAAGTATAAAGCTGTTTTGCGTAGAAAATGGTATCTATGTGTTCATCTGGTTATCCCCGATTAAAAAATACACATCTTGAATTGTGAAACAGAACTGTAAAGTAAATTTAGACAGTAAAACTATTCTTTGATTGGAAACAAAGTGGGCTCCAGGGGACGGCCCTTCTTTCAAATTCAAACTCAGGGAAGGCTCGCGATTGGGTGGAAATCCTATGCGTGAGGTCACTTGGTGACGTCACGCCCAGGGTTTCTGGCTCAGGGATCAAATGGGGTGTTGTGACTGGGAGAACACACTGAAAACGGAACAACACAGGACGACATCCACCTTTTCACACAGAAGACGGCGCGAGCAGAGGAGAACAGAGGAGAACAAGCTTTTGGAACGAGAACAGAATCCTCTTTGTTATCAACAGAGAACAAAGACAACTCAACAATTACCATTCTTTAATCTACTTTTTTAGTCTGGTCTGGATCGCAGACGGCATAGTGTCTAGTGATCCGACTTTAGCATTTGTTATTTTAATTGAACCAGAACCATTGTATTTACACTTTTAACTTTGAATTAAACAGATGCTGGTACAACTTCTCCTTCATTTCTCCTGCTTAGCTGCCGTCGAACAAGACCAGAGTTATGGTCTTTTGAAAGGACAATAGGGCTTTTAAGGTATAATACACAACGCAGAGCCGGCCGGTTCTGATTCATCAGAACTGATTATAGCCACGGGCGGTTAGGTGGTCGAGCGGAGATTGCGTTTGTCACCAGCCCCGGAGCTGTGAGCTTGGTTCGCCTGTTCGAATCCAGCTCACAGCTCCGGGGTTGTCACCAGCTTGGCTGGCCGTCTGCACTGATACAATTGGCTGTATCAGAGGGTGGGAGAAGCTGGCGGGGTGGGTCCGGGTCGTTGTAAACAGCGACTCCTACAGTTCGGTCGGGGCGCCTGCTAAGCGCGGATTGGACGTGAGGGGGATAGTGTGGTCCACACGCTACGCCCTCTCAATGAGAATCCGCGCTGCCAGGTGAAAAGAAGCGGTGATTGGCTGGACGTGTGTCGGAGGAAGCACGTGGTAGCCTCCACTCTCCCAAATGATCTGACTGTGGGGGGTAAAGCGCAGCGACCAGGAAGGGACTGGGAATTGGCATACGACTAACATTGGGATGGGAGAAAATCGGAGGAAAATGGAGGGGGAAAAAGACCAATAAAAAAAAAAAAAAAAAAAAACTGAATATAGCCCATTTGTGACTTCATCTGTTTGTTTTGAATACAGGGACAGCATATCTTCTACCAGAGGGCAGGATGAAGGCAGGTGCTGAGGTTATGAGTTCGAGTCCCTCACCGTCCTCTGGTCGTAGAGCTGCTGGAGGGCTGAGCACTGCTCCCTGCACAGCTTGGCCCCCGAGGTGATCACCCTCTGCAGCTTGGCCTTGTTGGTCTCTAAGAGCCCCCACACCAAGCCAGAAGACAAGTGGTGAGGAGGCTCTATATGTGGCTTTTATATGTAACAGCTGTGGAGAATGGGAGAGGGACGTCCAGATGCTTCAGCCTCCGTAAGAGGTAGGTCTGCTGCTTGCACTTTTTAACACTATGGCGACCGGAGCCCCGTGGCGATTTAGGCCTCAGAGGACAGAGGATTGTAAACAAACCAATGTACTTTCTAAGAGCTTTATATATCATTTATAGTATTGCTATCTGTCCATTCTCATTGTCACTTGAGTGCATAAACCGTGCCTTCATATTGGTTTAAAGAAAATAAAAATCCATTGGTTGGTTGTCATTTTATAGCGTTGTGAATATAAGGTATATCGCGCTTTTCGTCTAGGCTTTTCTGCAGGAGGCTGCAAAAAAGGCTAAACGTTGGCGCCGTTATATCAAACGCCATTTCTGCTGTATATATACGAATGAAATAAAACAAACTGCGTAGCATCCGGACTATTACATAGCATCTATGGATGAAATGGGGGCGACGTGGAACGCCGATCAGTATTATTGATTAGCAATAGAGTGTGCGTTCCGGTAGCCAATGTCAGTAGTCTATCACGTTAGGATATAAAACAATGTCCAATCCAGCTGTAAATTGGGGTAATATTATCCTACCGTCAGGCCATGTGATCGCCGGCAGCATTTCCTCACCAGTCATCGGATTCTGTTAGATCGATATGCACATTGGCTAATCATAAATCCCATTATTCCATGCTGAAAAAAACTTTCGGCAAGCTGATCAAAGATGGAGGGGCTTCGTTTGGAATCGAGGCTCTATGATCCGCCCACAGGACTGTAAAAGCATATTTTTTTTAATCCCCTCAATGATACTGCAGTGGAGCGATGACGCCCCTAAGCGGATCTGGCCGGTACTGCATGTTTCGAAAATCAAATATGTGGAAAGATCCTGCTAGTGGATCAGGGACCTAATAAGCATTATAAATATGGAATAAAACAATAACAACTCATCACAAGTATACTCGTGGCTCTGGACCACAACGCATGGAATCGAAACACGTATATACTCGTGAACGGACGCCATAGTGTTAAAGATGGTGTGTGTTGTTGTAGTTGTTGTTGTTGTTGTTGTTGTTGTTGTTGTTGCTGCTGAAGTTCAGCCCGCTGCCGATGGTGCTGAGGTACTTGCTGCTAAATCATCTCCACAACATCTCTGTGTGTCAGCTGTGGGACAGACTCAGCCTCCTCTCCCTGTCAGCTGTGGGACAGACTCAGCCTCCTCTCCCTGTCAGCTGTGGGACAGGCTCAGCCTCCTCTCCCTGTCAGCTGTGGGACAGACTCAGCCTCCTCTCTCTGTCAGCTGTGGGACAGGCTCAGCCTCCTCTCTCTGTCAGCTGTGGGACAGGCTCAGCCTCCTCGCTCTCTGTCAGCTGTGGGACAGGCTCAGCCTCCTCGCTCTCTGTCAGCTGTGGGACAGACTCAGCCTCCTCTCTCTCTGTCAGCTGTGGGACAGACTCAGCCTCCTCTCTGTGTCAGCTGTGGGACAGGCTCAGCCTCCTCTCTCTCTGTCAGCTGTGGGACAGACTCAGCCTCCCCTCTGTGTCAGCTGTGGGACAGACTCAGCCTCCTCTCTGTGTCAGCTGTGGGACAGACTCAGCCTCCTCTCCCTGTCAGCTGTGGGACAGGCTCAGCCTCCTCTCTCTGTCAGCTGTGGGACAGGCTCAGCCTCTCTGTGTCAGCTGTGGGACAGACTCAGCATCCTCTCTCTGTCAGCTGTGGGACAGACTCAGCCTCCTCTCCCTGTCAGCTGTGGGACAGACTCAGCCTCCTCTCTGTCAGCTGTAAGACAGGCTCAGCCTCTCTGTGTCAGCTGTGCGACAGACTCAGCCTCCTCTCTGTCAGCTGTGGGACAGACTCAGCCTCTTCTCTCTGTCTCTGTGTCAGCTGTGGGACAGGCTCAGCCTCCTCTCTGTGTCAGCTGTGGGACAGGCTCAGCCTCCTCTCTGTGTCAGCTGTGGGACAGACTCAGCCTCCTCTCTGTGTCAGCTGTGGGACAGACTCAGCCTCCTCTCCCTGTCAGCTGTGGGACAGACTCAGCCTCCTCTCTCTCCCTGTCAGCTGTGAGAGAGAGAATACAGAGGTGCATCCTGTCACATTATGCAAAACACACCCCTTTTAGTTTGATTGATTGTAGCCACACACCCTTTTAAAATTTGGAGCCCTCTGATTGGTCGAGATGTTTAAGGGGGCGTGACTTAGGGGTATGTCATACCTTATAAGAGCATATATCAAAGTTTGATGGATTGTAACCACGCCCCCTTTTTGAGATGATTTATGACCCCCTAGGGCTTCTCTGATTGGTCGAGAGGTTCAAGGAGGCGGGACATCCGGTTTAGGAGGCGGGACATCCGGTTTCGGAAGGGGAGGGACATCTGGTTACGGAAGGGGAGGGGTTTTTAGATTTTTTTTATTTTCAGATTGTGTGTATTCCAAGGATTAAACATTTCACAATATGTATTAGTGTATTCCAAGGTTTTCAGAATAAACATTTCACAATATGTATTAGTGTATTCCATGGTTTTAAGATTGGGTGTATATCTTAAGAAAAAGTGTGTGTGTGAGAATTAAGAATTAAGAATATGTGTATATCTTCAGAATAAATGTGGGTGTATGTGTGTGAATGTGTTCAGACACTTGTGTCTGTTTAAGTAGAGAATGTTTTCTTGCAAGTGGTTGCTCAATAGCCTCTCTGTCAAACTGAATATCTCTCTGTCAGTTTTCTGTAGGTGTGTAGAAAGAATTCTCCCATGCTCTGTTTGTCTCCACTCCGTAGGCTGTCTCCTCTCTGTAGGGTGAAATGACATACAGAAACATTAGAGTGGTTCTGACACTGTCACGATTCTGAAGTGACAGCCCCCTTAGCTATCATAGGAGGCGGAAGAATGACGATAGCCAATAGGGAAGCCTAAAACTAGTGTATTCAGCCTCTGTCAAAAGCAGATTTATGACCCTCCGACTTCCCCTTTCTGGCAGCCCAAAACTAGTGTATTCAGCTTCTGTCAAGTCTAATAGATTTATGACCCTCCGACTTCCCCTTTCTGGCAGTTTGGTGTGTGTGGGTGTGTGTGTTCGCTCAAGGAAACTGCAGCTTCTCCTTTTTCTTAAAAGTGACACTTATTCTGCAAGGTTGTCTAACCACTCAGCAAAAATGTAGCAGGATAATATGTTAGCGTAAAAAAAAAAGAGGAAGTGAGCCTCCTTAAAAGTAAAGACGACTTCTAGTTCATTTTGTAGATCATACCAACTCCTCGTAGGTATAGCTGACTTCTATCAGACTCCAGTCTTCAGACAGCGGTATGCCTTACTGAATGCGTTTTTTTATTGATTCACGATACAGCAATTAACCTCAAGAATATATTTAAAACCTTAATCTCTAAATTACAGCATCATACCACGGGCAATACTCTGGCGCAATACTATCTTATGGTAAGTAGAAGTTTTATGAATACGATTCTATCTTCAGAATAAATGTGTGTGTGTGTGTGTGTGTGTGTGTGTGTGTGTGTGTGTGTGTGTGTGTGTGTGTGTGTGTGTGTGTGTGTGTGTGTGTGTGTGTGTGTGTGTGTGTATGTGTGTGTGTGTGTGTGTGTGTGTGTGTGTGTGTGAGTGTGTGTGTGTGTGTGTGAAACGACTATAGTTATATTAACTTAACACTTACTTATTCTAAAACTTTTTTTTCTTTATTCTTACCCGACCGTAGGAGAAGATTTCGAGACGGCCTCTGATACGATCATTTGGGATTCATATGCAAACGGTGAGTTTTTATACATTTATACGGTGAGATTACAACAATGTATTTTTACTTAAAGCCTGCCCATAATATCTTTTTTTTTTGTCTTTTTTAAAACTTTTACAGATGGAAGCGCATGGCTGGAGATGGATGATGACACCTCTGTAAACATCGAAGGAGAGAATGCTGACTCTGACAAATATTGTGAGTATACAATGCATCCTCTGCTATATATTAATTTATATCGTGAATCAATAAAAAAAGACTAAGTGTGAGATTCTTTTATTCGTTTCTATACAGCAAAAGACGGATGGAACCCTGTGACATTGCAGGAGTTAAATGTCCTTGACCAACAAGCCGTCGAGGACATCGTCCCTCTCCAGACCCCGAAAGCCCTAGACGACAGCCATGTCTCCTGCGAGTCCACTGCCATAATTTCACAGCCACCCAGGACTCCTGAAGCATCATACTCTACTAGAAACAGATGTATAGTATTATCATGTCATGCCCGACTTCATGGTGCTGTACCATATAACAGCAATCTATGTAGATACAGACACATTCGATTCTAATTAACATGTGGTAGGGGGGAGTATTTTTTATTTTTATTTTTTTTTAAGAACTAATTATGGAGGATGATTTAAGCGATGTTGATATACAGGATTGCTCAATGTCTGATATAGATGACCTTGAAGCCTTTTTGTTCTCTAATGACTCTAACGCCTGGTTATTCAACATAGCTCTAGATTCACCGCGTGTTATGATTAACCCTATCACCAACACATATGTTGACCCTGCAGATTATATGCATACAATAGAGCTGATTAATACTCTTGCATGTTTGAATAATTCGACACAGAATACCCCTGTAACTACAATCCAGCCTTCCATACAAACAACCCCATCGTCGGTCGAAAATGATTCCTTATCATCCGCTATACGTGAGGCACAGGCTAGTATTCTAGCGCTACGCTCAGATACATCGATCGAAAATGATTCCTTATCATCCGCTATACGTGAGGCACATGCTAGTATTCTAGCGCTACGCTCAAATACATCGATCGAAAATGATTCCTTGCTAGCAGCTATAAGTGAGACACAGGCTAATATTCAAATGCGATACACAAATAGCTACGATGATGATGACAACGAGCCTATAGATTCTGCGGCTTGGGATGAGGTATTAATAGAATTAGATGAAATACATGCAACGGTGGCGAGTCCCGTACCATCAACCTCTAATGATACACGCATACCAACCACCCTCTTGACACCTCCCTCAAACGCTGAGAATCCTACTATACAAACTGGTAGAGGTCGTGCTACAATACATCGCCGTGGACGTTATAATAACATAGAGTTGAGAGAACATTTTAACTTAAAACCTGCGAAGGGTCCACCCGACTTCGAGGCATTCCATAATACTATTACGAACACCATGGAGCGCATTCTAACTAGAATCGAGAGCGAGATAACAGACGGAGATTTTATACAGATATCGTTAATAGGTAACAATGTGCAAGACGTGGTTTATAGAAACCTCACTAGAGGTTGTGAAGGTCTTGAGGATTTCTACCTGATACTCGATCAGATAGTGCAATCAAATCAAGCATTACTCGCAGATACATCCTTACAACTGATGGCCCAGATCATACAAGTGCCTAAGGGGGGATCAGAAGAAAAATTGACGGTCTACTAGACAGCGAGATCCTCGCCAAGAAACGGCGCTTCTTAAACATCATAACAAACCCCGACGATCAACAGTGTTTTGCCACGAATGTTGCATTACTCTTAGACCCTTCTATAAATCAAGATATTGCCTACCAAAAAGGTAATGATTTACACACACTTGCTGATCTTCCTGAAGGAGGTGTGAGTTTCACCGATATACAACACTTCGAGAGGGTTTTAAATCGTTCAATAGTCGTATTCTTTCGAGATGATAAAGGTTTCTCACATTATAATTCAGGGTTTGAAGGATCGGAGCCCGCTCTCCATCTTCCCCCGACATTCCGGGCATTACTACGGAATAACAAGACTGCAGGGTTTTCTAGGCACATCATACGTGTGTCCGGGGTGTTATGCGGGGTACACGCGTAAAGGGGCACATACATGTAAGACTACCTGTTCCATATGTCACCACGTTGATTGTTATACAATGCCTAAATCGCTACGGAAATGTAAAGATTGTAATAGGATTTGTCAATCGTCTTTCTGTTATGACCAGCATAAAGCAAGTCGTGCGACCGCGCTAAAACAACAATCTGTTTGCGAGGCCGATAAAAAATGTGAAAAATGTGGTAGTGTATTCTACATCGCGGCCTCGAAACCAAAAGAACACGTGTGCAGGATGGCTACCTGTTACACATGTAAGGTCCCTTTACCTAATGAGACGGCCAAACGTGATCATAAATGTTATTTCAAAACATTACCCGTCGAGACGAAGCCTAAAGCCAACATAGTGTTTTACGATATTGAATCTTTTGTGGACTGCAATAATATTCATGTGCCGTATCTCATTTGCAGTCAAATTAATAATCGTAAGGATTCGTGGAAGGGGCCTGATTGCGTTAAGCAGTTTCTTAAACATTTTCGAAAACGCTGCTATGCACGTCACACTTTCATTGCCTATAATAGTCACGGTTTCGATAGCTATCTAGTCTTAAATCCGATGGTTAAAGATGGATTAACCCCCGATCTAATCACACAAGGTAGTAAAATTATAAAACATTTCAACAACGTTATATAAACTCTGTTTCCTTTCTACCAATGAAATTAAGTCAATTGCCCTCAGCGATGGGGTTCACTGATCAAATGAAAGGCTATTTTCCCCATTCATTCAGCTCTCAAGAGAACCTTAACTACATAGGTTCTTATCCTGCACCAGAGTGCTATAACCCTGATGGAATGTCCACGTCAGAAAGAGCGAAATTTTTTCTTTGGTACGATAGCGTTAAGACAGGTGTTTTTAATTTAGCATCAGAGGCGCTACGTTATTGTACCAATGATGTGGATATACTCAGCCGAGGATGTCTGAAATTTCGGGAGGATTTCATTAAAGAAACATCGGTCGACCCCTTTCAATCTATTACCATAGCAACGGCCTGCTTACGAGTTTTCAAAACAAAATATCTAAAAGCAGACGTTTTAGCCATACCAGATCCAAACAATTATAAAAGTCAGAAATGTTACTCTAGTGCAGCCATACAATGGCTCGAATACATGTCTAAAAAACATGGTATTTCCATAAAATATGCGTTGAATGGTGGTGAGACACATGTAGGCCCGTACTATCTAGATGGATATCATGAGAATGGCCTAGAGAAACACGCTTACGAATTTTACGGCTGCTTTTTCCACGGGTGTACAAAATGCTACAAGGCCCATGATTTGAATCCTTTGACCCGTAAACTGTATGGAGAAATGTATACAGATAGTTTAGCTAAGATAGATGTTTTAAAAGCAACATACGGCCTCGACACAACTGTTATGTGGGAACATGACTGGAAAGAATTGAAAGATACAGACGTACAACTTCAATCGTTCTTTAAACAATACCCTTACAGTCTGACGGACGATTGTTTTGATCCTAGAGATGCTTTGTATGGAGGACGCACATCAGCTATTAGATTACGTTACACAACCACACCTGATGAGACAATATCGTATAACGACGTATGCTCTTTATATCCGCACGTTATGAGCAGTTCAGAGTATTTTTACCCTACAGGTCATCCAGTTATTATACGCAGTGATTTCAAGGACCTAAACACTTATTTTGGACTGATCAAAGCAACTGTAATTCCTCCGCGGGGATTATACTACCCGGTACTCCCCTATAGAGGAAACGGTAAACTCCTATTCCCATTGTGCCGAACGTGTGCTCTCGCAAAAACAATCAGGAAAGTGATTGTCTGCACACGGATGTTGAACGCTCGTTAACAGGTGTATGGATTACCCCCGAGTTAAACAAAGCTATAGAGCTAGGCTATCGCGTAGCAGAAATCCACCAAGTATGGGATTTCCCTGAACGTAGTAACGATATCTTTGGCTTGTACGTTAAAGCTTTCTTGAAAGGCAAGACCGAAGCGAGCGGTTACCCCTCTGACGTGATCACAGAGGCCGATAAAGATCGATACATAGCCGAATACCATAGCCGCGAAGGGGTACTGTTAGATAAGACCTCAATCATATCGAACCCCGCAAAAAGGTGTCTGTTCAAATTGATGTTGAATTCTTTTTGGGGTAAATTTGCTCAACGCTCTAATTTACCAAACACTGTGTTGTTAAGAGACCCTGCAGAGTTCTTCAAACTTTTATTCTTTGAAGAATATGATGTCAAGTACTTTTCATTCCTTAACGATGACGTAGCATTAGTACAGTGGTGTTATACGGAGCGTCATCTTCTCAGTCAAAGAAATACCAATATTTTCATAGCATCGTTTGTGACAGGCTACGGTCGTATGCATCTGTATAGCTATCTGCATAAACTTGGTGAAAATGTTTTATATCATGACACTGATAGTGTGATTTATAAGACAGATAAGGATGGTGAGAGTTTGCCTTTAGGATCCTATCTAGGCGAGCTGACTAGCGAGCTACGACCTGGCGAATTTATCATCGATTGGGTAACTTGTGGACCCAAATCATACGCCTATCGTACAAACCAAGATAATGTTGTCTTGAAAGCTAAGGGGATAACCCAGACTTATGATAGCTGCAGAACAGTTTCATTTGGGTCTATGTGTAATTTAGTTGAACATTATCTAAAACGTGACCCTTCAGCCCCCGACCAGATCCTATATGCTCCCCAATTCAATATAAACAGATGTAAGAAAGATTTATCTCTTTCTAACGCCAACGTCTTGAAGAAGGTCAGAGTGGTTTACGATAAAAGACGATTATACTCTGACGGTACGACGAAATCTTTTGGGTATTGAGTGAAAAAAAAATTGAGTTTACAGCAGAATATGATTTTGATCCTCGTTTAGAGCTCCCAATGTCCACAATTATAGCTGGTCCTAGTGCTGTGGGAAGACCTATCTTGTACAGAAAATATTAGAAAATTTGAATGAATCTTTGTCAAATGTACCAGATAATATTGTATGGATTTATGATTGCTATCAAACAATGTATGATGAACTGTTGAAGACAATAAAAATCACTTTTGTCAAAGGGTTGCCAGAATCATTTAACGACGAGACACTATTCCCTAGGAGTATGAATCACTTAATTATTCTCGATGAATTTTTCAGCAGGTGAACATCTTGAAGTGGCCAACATTTTTACCCAGTACAGACACCATCGCAAGATGAGTGTGATAATGCTTACACAGAATCTATTTCAACAGGGTAAACATAACCGTACAATTAGTCTTAACGCAAGCTACTTGATTTTATTTAAAAATCCTAGGGATAGGTTACAACTTTCAGTATTAGCGGGCCAAATGTATCCGCGCGAGAGATCCTTCCTATTGGATAGTTTCAAAGAGGCTACTATCCTGCCCTATTCCTACCTATTAATAGATCTACGTCCACATTGCCCTGATCAGTTGCGACTTAGAACCGGCTTACTATCTGTCTTGTCGTATACGGGGTCATATGGATGTATTGAAGGCTTTATATAGCAGTCCTCCCATCATTCGAAAGCAGATGTTAACTAGGGCTTCACCAGATCTGTTGAGATGTGTGTGTGTGAGATAGCATTAAATGTCTTAAAAGGTGTTATTCCTCTTAAAAAAGTTCACATACATAAACTGAGAAGAAAAAAGAAGATCCTAAAGCTCTTGGCTGATAACAAAGTTAATCTGTCAAAGAAGAGAAAAAAGCGTATGCAGACTGGGGACGGTTTTTTTCTACCGTTACTCAGCGTAGCCATTCCATTTTAACGTCTTTATTCATAAAAAAAACTAATAAGGACCAGCATGCAAAAAATGATTCTAATTCCTAAGAGTCAATGGAACCCTGTCTCCACAAACAGGACTCCTATTAATATCACTGAGAAAGCGTCTGATAAATTACATACAGGAATGTATAATATTCTGAACGATATTACAGACAAAGAGGAACAGGTGTTGCCTCCAATTAACACCAATGCATCACGATTACATAATCCAGCTGTCTATGCATCGAATTCGTATAAAGCTAAGAAAATGAATATGCTTCTACATCGTTATCTAGGTTTACTCAGACAAAAAGAACATGTTACCCCCAAAGTTTTACCTATGGAAGCACCGATAGAAGTGGCAGAGGTCAGAACCCCTCAAGATATAGACCAGTTAGTTTCTGCACTCCCCGTTAGAAGTCAAATAAAAGCATGCATGATTATGCAACAATTAAAAATTATACCCACGGAATCATGGAATCTTAAAGGGGAGTTTATTTGCGACGGTATCCCCATAAAAGGGTTGCATATGCTTGATTACTTAAAAGCGTTAACTACTACCTCTAAACATTCTGCACCAGGTCCCGGTTATGATGTATTTCTACAAACCTTATCGGAGGTTAATATACCCCTATCATATATTGCAAATAAAGATGCACGTTCCTCTTTGAATGCTCTAAAGACCCGCACAGGATTTTCAGAAGGAGACATGAATTCGCCTTCTGAAAATCATTCCACCCGTAGAAAAAGGAGACAAAATAATGAACCAGATACAGAATGGCTCTGTTTGTGAAATGCATTAATGTTTTGTATTTTTTTTTTTTTATAAAAAAACAACAACAAAATGAAATACTTTCAACATGTGTGTTTTATTATATTTGTTACATACATTCATTTAACATTCTTAAACAACAACAATAATGAAATACTTTCAACATGTGTGTTTTATTATATTTGTTACATACATTCATTTAACATTCTTAAACTACAGCACGCTTGTCTATGGCTACCTCTGCATTTTAATATACATTTCTTATATTTCATGACAAATCTACTAACTAGGAGGTCGTTTCTCAAAGTATCTCCTGTATAATGCTTAAATATGATATCGTTCAGACTGTATCCTCTTGCTCTTTGACATAGAAAATATACACAATGATGTCCACAATAGGCTGAGAGTTCATTCTGCACTCTACGAGTTGAATAATAATAGGATTCTGTAACATTTTCTTGTAGAAATTCACTAATGTCTGACGGATATGCTTTAGAGTTAGGGCTGAGCCTGAAGGAATAAAAAAAAAAACACCCTCTCATTCGTTATCAAGACTCACAGCGAGCCAATACACACCTGGGCCCTCATTCATCAACGTGGACGTAGAATATGTTCTATTTCCACACGTAAGCACGGAATGTAGAACTAGTGTACGCACAGGGAAGTCGGGATTCATCACACGGTGCGTACGCAGGCTCTACGCTCCTCCGTAGAACTTTGTTCTACCGTCAATGCTCGTGCATGATTATCCATATATGGTCATGAAAGTGAGGAAACACCCCCCATGGGATGTGAAATAATGGACTGACCCGAGCGGTACTCTGAGAAACTCCACGGAGAATTCACTGCTGTCGAACCAAGAAGACACTATCGCGTATTATGGGATAAATAAAAGGCGGATTTGTAAACGGTGATGTCAGATATCAACGGCTCCCTAAGACCATTGCTGCAATTCTGCCTGGACAGCTCAAAATACTAATAAAGACCGTTCGTTGACCACTGTTTGGCGTTGGTTGTGTGTCATTATAACCGTGCTGTAATATGAATGCCTTTATTAGTTGTGTTCGATTGGCTATATGATTTTTAGAGGCATCTATTTTGTTGTCGGCTAATAAAGACCGCGCTGGAATATGACTGCCTTTTCCCGTGTTGTTTGATTAATACCCAGGGATTAAAGTTCTCCTCAATTTGATTCCAAATCGCGATGGATCTCCCGTAAATGTTCTACCTGCTGCATATGATTTCTAGAGGCATACTACAATCCATTTTGATGTCAGTATTGGGTAGCCTACATAAACAATAATACGAGAGCTATACAAGAACAATGAATCTTACTGCCATGTATGATGTAGCAGATACGCCATGTGTAGCCTGCCTATATGTGATCAATACAAACATGAACTTGAATTCCATCATGTCTGTGTGCGGGTCACTGCGGGAACTCACAAGGCTGTTGTCACAATGTAAATAAGAACGTGCACTGAAAAGTTACAGTATGTAGTTGGTTGATCATTTGTATGACAGTCAGTAAACCCTTGCAAAAAGTATCCGTTTTATTTAATGAATTGAAAACATTCAGCATCGCCTTCCTCCCGGCATCCAGCAATAACATGTATCAGGCAAATGCGCATCGCAACATTGACTGAGTGGAATCCCTTTCTATTCACATAACTGCATTTGTGATGGAGCTTTGACAGCTACAGTAACAGTCTATTGGTCGATCCATCTCCAATATCACGATGGACCGTGCCGCGGTGGCAAAGACCCGAGGGTGGAGAGGTGCTTGAATGAATTCCATCATCATATATATATATGTTGTGTGTCTGTCCACTATGTTTGTTACTTTGTTATTCCCCCCCCCCCTATCTATGTAAAGCGACCTTGGGTCTCTTGAAAGGCGCTATATAAAATGAAGCTATTATTATTATTGTTATTATTATTATTATCATCACATCTGTGCGGGAGCTCACAAATAGACTGTTAGTCTCAGTGAAGTTTCAACGGAGGTCATCTATTCTAACCAACAAATTGAAGTAGAAAGCATTTCGTGACCAATCTTATTTGGAATCATGACACACAAAATAATTAGCTTTTTATTTGAAACAATATCTAATCACGTTTGGAGGTTGGTGTTTTGCGTCTGCCCCCCCGTGCCAAACAAGCAGGCCAACCTCTTGTTCGCGTGTGAGCCCGTTATAATTACACTACTGTCGCTATTTTACAATGAACTATAATGAATTACGGGTCATACAGAAGTTGAACACTAATGCACGGAAGCTTATTTCCGCCTTGAAACTAATGCAGGACTGAGGAGTGCTTATGCGTAGTAACGATATTCTACCACTGGGCGCGAGGTACGCCTGGTCTGACCTGTGCGTAGATGTAAGCACGGAGTCAAGTTCAAATCGAAATTGATGAATCCCACTCTTTGCTTAGAAATGATCGTACGCACAGGGTAAGCACAGATCTGTGCGTAGAACACGTTGATGAATGAGGGCCCTGGCTTATTGCTAGGATCTGTATTAACTATAAAATAAAAAGGTCTAGTCAGGGTATTCTGTAAATTGCTTTTTAGTTCATTACAAGCCCATACACCCTGAAAACGAGACCCCAACAAGGATGAACATAACGTTTGTAGTTCTATATTATTCATAGTCTAATAGTAATCTACCAACACTTGTCGTCGGTCATTGATTTCGAGAATTGAGTCAAAACAAGCATATACGATCAGATATACGATGGTGTGTAGAGGCTCTTGAAATCTCATCTCCAGATGTAGATTCCCTGTAGCAGCGGGGGATGAGGCCAACCCTTCCTCATCAGGGTCTAGATTAAAATAATATAAGCCATAGCCTGCTAGAAAGTCACTTCGATCAAAAATCAGAGCAGAATCCTTCAGATGACGGCCGGTGGCTGAAAATAAACTATAGTATTCCCGCACCGCGTTTCCTTGTGCAAACTGGGGCTGATACGCTTTTGATGGGATCTGACGACCGTCCTGACTTAAGGCGGCATACTCTAAATTAAAATTTTGGAAATTAAATGGATTTCTAATAGGGGTACCATTATAAGCCTCGTGTTCAACTAAACCGAGTATAACGTATTTCGGTAGCAAACCCAGAAAGATGTTTTCATGGGTTGAAACCCTCGAATGAATAGGGATAGAGAATGTTTTTACATTAATATGTGCTAATGGATATAGTGCATTTCCCCTTTGTAAAGCACTTGCGTGGCCTAACTGTACAGCAGGGGATACAACGACTTTTTTTACAAATAAGGTCGCATTAATAATATGTAGTCTGAACCCTCCATCGACCGCAGACATTATACAGAAATCGTCTTTAGCTCTAGTTAGTTTTATTTTTAAACCAACTTTATTTAATAATAGACGATCGCTAGAAAATATATCTGAATGGATTCCACCCAGTAGATGAAACTCGCTCGATAGAGCGCATTCATGCCCCCTGGTTTTTAAGCCTTTATTTCTCCCGTCGACTCCTAGATGGATATCTTCCATGGCCCCACCTGTATCTTTAGCGAATAAACCAGCGGTAAATTGACTATTCAAACTATCGGGAGAATAATTCAGTAATGTTTCAATCATAGCTCTATAAGGATGCGTAGAACTAGATTGACTGATTAAATGATCCTGGACAGTTACATCTACTTGGCTAAAAAGGGTGTTTAACGGATAATTAATTATAGAGACATCCGCATTGGCAGCCAAATCAGTACCATCGCCATTGGTGATCTTCGCCTTTAAATATAGTAACGTATTATTGAGATCCAAGTACCGCTCACCTTCACCTGGTATATTAAATTCTATAGGGGAATCTCTAGTTAGAGCTGTTATGGGGGATATTTCAATATAATCACTTCGCTCGATCGATAGCTGTGTATAAGGGGCTGTAAAAATATCCAACTCCGATCTAGAGCACTCTTGGGAGCGTTGATGGATCATGTTTCACTTAGAATATATCCTTTACACGTTTCTTCGTTGGTCGTCTTCTCTGACTAAGACCTCTTCTTTTAACCGGCCTCTTCTTATAAGATCTCTTATTCTTTATAGCTGTCAATCTACAACCAGGAGGTATCCTTCTTTTCGATGACCTCATACCTCTCAAAGGCCTCAAACCGAAACCGGAACCGCTCTGCTCACCCATCCTAGTGGTGACCTTCTGGATGACGTTGTCTAAAACCTCTTTGCCTATATTTTTAGCAGCAGTCTTGATGTGTGGTTTAGCTATGCTAATACCTGTTTTAAGAAAAGGCATAACAAATTTGAATAATCTGGAGAAGATAGACCCTACCCCTCGACCGTATTGTACCGGTGCCCCTGCAAATCCAGCTAAGCCGTGTCCCACCTGATTTACATAATAACTAACAAACCGGTTAGGATGGATGTATGGGTCCATAATATCTGTTTTTATTACACGCTTATGTCCAAGGGCTTAAAATGTAATTTTACTATCACTTTCCCGTACGTATAATCAACTAACTGATCCGTATCTGTCTTGATTTCTATTTGAATAGTATTTATATCGGTTTTTGATACCCTAGAATAATGTACGCGATCATAACGTATGTTTATCAAATCACCATATGACCACTTGATTTGTACCGTAGATAATAGAGGAACGTATGAATCCCCTACGAGCTGGTGGTCTGACAGATTAGAATATATTAATAGATTATATACACCAGAACCTAGATCTGCAGGATATGGGGCCTCTATATTAGCTAGATCATACCATTTATTGGATTTCAATCCTATAACATAAGATAGCCTTGGAGAGAATCTCACCTCGTACACACCACTCCCCGTAAACACACATCTATTAGTGATCTCGTTATAAAGGAGCCCCTCGTTTATATCACCTGTCATGCGTAAACTATCTGTGATTAGTTTTATTAATTGTTTAGTATTTTTATAGTAACCTCCGGAGCCTACCCTTATTGTTTCAACTAACATGTTGGGATGATGTTTTAGATGTCTGCATTCATAATATGCCGACTCGGGGGGTATATTATACCATGTATGAGGGTATGTTATTTCAGCCAGACCAACTAGCCAAGAACCTTTTAATTGGAGGGGCTTAGCCAGATTAATATTGAAACTAGAAGCCTTATTATTAGGGAACACTGACATACAAGCGTTGGAAGGTAGCGTAACGTAGAACCCCTCCATCGTGTTAATATACGGAATTATGATTACCGTCCTTAAAAAAGTATAGGATTATATATGAACCTTATTCATACAGCTCTGAGAGTACTCTTTAAGATGTAAGAATAAAATTTCGCAGGCCATCCTATCCATTTTACCAGCGTATACATCTTGCCGTTTATCCTTTTATTCTCAATACATTTTTCTATCTTGTATGTTTTATTCGCCCCTTCCACAATCTTTTGCAACTCCAATTCGTAGAAAACTCCTTTTACCCTTTCACCATCTTGGTCTTTAAGGACATACACAACAGGGACACGGGCTAAACGCTTCTCTATAATAAACGTCTCGTACGTATACGTCTGCTCATAGCGCTTGTCGAAGACAGACTTATATTGAGCTAAACGCACGGTAGTGCCTATATCAAATTTAAATCTATTTTTTTTATGCGTTAGAGGTACTGTTCCGTACAGGTTCTGAAATAACTGTAGTATGTTATCTTTAGAGACCTCTGTAGGCTTCATTTTAATACTGGAGTGAAACGTGTTATTATAACTCTGTACCATATCCTGCAGCATATCAATATAACGAAAAGTATTTTTAGCTGTGAAAAATCTCCACATCCTGTCCTTCAATGTACGGTTCAATCGTTCGATAACGCTCGCTTTCAATTCACTTCCAGTTGCAAAGTGGTGTATGTTGTGTCGATGCATCAGTTCTTTGAAAATGAAAGAATTCTTTACCTTCGTCCGTTTGTATTTTTACAGGCGTTTGACTCTCCTCTAAAACATTAGTGAAGGCTTTTGTAACAGCTAAACCTGTCTTATTTTTTAAAGGCCTTACATATACCATCTTTGAGAATACATCAATGACTGTCATCAGATATTTAAAACCATCGTTATACTGTGCCAAGCTTTGCATATCGCATAAATCAATTTGAAATTGATAAAGAGGTCTTGGAACGAATACTCTATTTCTCTTAAAATGTATTCTAGCAGGCTTATGTAGAGTGTAGCTATCCTGTTTTGATAACCATGCTTTGACCACTTTGGTCCCAACTTTATCTCCTATGGAAAGCTCTGCAGCCTTTCTAAGACGTTCGACACCCCCAAACGAACCTGGATTTGCGGGGTCATAATATATTTTAGCTAGTATGCCATCCATATTTTCAAACCACCACACCCCTTGGATTATAATACATGAGTGAATAAGTAAGCTGGAGACATTTCTTTTTTTTAAAAACACATAATTTTTTTTTTTCAGAAATAAAAAACAAATTACACTCTATAGACTTTTGCTAGTTTTGGCACTGTGGACATGAATAACTGTACTGAATCATAGACTGCCTCAGTATCAATCTCTGGGTAATGAAGGTGTATCTCCTTAATCAAATCCTTCAGACATTCACTATTCTTAAATGACTGAAATTCATAGAGGAGCCCCTCGCAGATTCCTTGCATTCTTAGCGGCGATGGAATGGCTAAACATAGCCGACCCAAGAGAGCGCTGATGGTAGGAATCAGTTCACCACTCCATAACAAAGTCATTAGTGCGGGTTCGTTAATCATGTAATACATGGCCGATTCAAACAAGCATTCATGATGCCTCTGACTGGGATGTTGTATGCTACAGCCATAGCAATGCTCGATGAGATGTAGATCTACACAGCACTTCAACACTTCTGCCAGAAGTAGTTTAATGCTGCCAATCATTAGATGATCTAGGAATCCAGCTCTTTCGTCAACCACAACTGGTAGTACTGTAAGTCGTCTCCCTCTCTCAGTGACAGGCAGGTCTTGTGGGAGACCAGACTCGGGTGTGTGCGATCACCATTCTCCATTAGGCTGTGTGTCCCCATCCTCTCCATCTGCTATGGTATCTTGTGATGACAGATCAGGTGTTTCGCAGGTATTCATCGTTGGAAAAATGCAGAGTAGCGGTGAGTCGGGTACAGCAGACTCCAGTTCGTATCCATTGTTGAAGGAGGCCATGATTAAAGTCTTTAAAGTCCATTGTAACTTTTTTCTTTTTAAAGGGTATTTTACGGTTGACACGGCCCTTCCATCACACCATCGCCATGCCCTTTGGTATCGTCTTCCTCTGATTCGTTGTATGGAAAGAGACGTCTTTGTTAGGGTTTGTAACCGACCTCAAACGCAACGGCACAGAGAGAGTTGTTCAGAGTTAGCCAAAGCAAGGGCGTATTTATTTTCAGAGTTACAAGTTGAGCAACCAAACAAACGGGGAATCTGGCATGTGAAGATTGTTGCGGCTCTGCAGATACTCCCAGTAGGTGGTGGTGAGGAATTGGCTTGTGACGTCTGAAGCGGCTCTGCAGATCCTCCCAGCTTTCACTCCCGGTGGAAACGGAGAGAGAGGGAAATCTGAGTTAGCCCAGCGCACAACAGAAACAGAGAGGTGACTGATCCAGTATATATCCAAGTGACTTGATCTTCGGTGTACCACACACAGTTAGCAGAGTCCAGAGAAAAAACAATACGGTAATCCAAAGTGTAAATCCAACACAAAAATAGGTGAGAACAGTACAAACAAAAACGGGATCTCTTCGGTGTTTCACAAACACACAAAAACTGATGATCCAAAAGAACTGTTTCCAAAAACTCACCAGAGCGCAACGCGTAAAGCGGGCAGATAACGAGGCGTAGCTCAGAACGGGAAACCAGGTTCTCCACAGGGATTCTCCACGAAAGTCCTGGAGAGCAAAAGACAGCAAACAGCAACGGGGAAGGCAGGCAAATGCAGGAGTATTCAGAACGATCCAACCTCGATAGTAGGGGGATCAGAGTATATAAAGCCACAGGGCGCTGATTACAAGCTGTGACAGCTGCGGGATGAAATTGATACTTGCTCCAGAAGCGTGTGGCGGGGAAAGCACCAATCAACACGGCACCTTACAGGAACGGAGCGTGTGGCGGGGAATGCAATTAATCAACAAAGTACCTTAAAGGAACGGAGCGTGTGGCCGGGAACGGACCAATCATCACAGTACTTTAGGAAGCCTGTGGTGGGGAAAGAACCAATCCTCACAGTACCCCCCCCTCCACGGGAGCCACCCGGCGACCCACTCGGCCCCGGCCTGCCCGGACGGGACCGAAGGAAGCCGGCGATCAGGGGCACTGGAGAGGTGGACAAAGACAGAGGCCCGGAGAGGGGAACCGGAGACGGGGACAGAGGACCGGCGAGGGAGGCCGGAGACGGGGACTGGGGCCCGACAGCGGAGGCCGGGCACGGGGACAGAGGACCGGCGAGGGAGGCCGGAGACGGGGACTGGGGCCCGACAGCGGATGCCGGGCACGGGGACAGAGGACCGGCGAGGGAGGCCGGAGACGGGGACTGGGACCCAGTGAGGGGGCTGGGCGGCACCTGAAGACACTGGGCACGACAGGAGGGGCCCCACCCCCTGATGGTGCCGGAGGACCAGGCGACGTGGGGCTCATGCAGCGCGAGCCAAAGCCTGCCCAGGACCACAGGGACAAGAGTAGAGCTGGTGATGAAAAACTGGAGTCTCTCAAAGTGGTTACCAGCAATGGTGAGAAGGACTGGACAGGTGCGTTGAGTGACGTCAGCCAGGCGGCGATGATCCAGCGCGAAAACCTCCAAGGGCCTTTCGAGGTCCTCAAGTGGAATGTTGGCCCGGGTGGCAAACCCAACGTCCATGAAACTCCCATCAGCACCAGAGTCAATGAGTGCACCCACCGTCGCCCGCTGGTCCGCCCAGGCTAGGGTGACGTCCGCCAGACGGTTAGGTGGTGCACAGGTGGGGGAACAGGAAAAACGGCTCACCAGGATCTTCTAGGGTCCCGGCGAGCCTGGTCTTCTTGGCCGGGTAGGGCAATTGGAGACACGGTGTCCATCCCGGCCGCAGTAGAGGCAAAGGCCGGACCTGAGCCTGGACTCCCGTTCGGCCGGGCTAAGGCGGTTGCGTCCCAGCTGCATGGGTTCCTCCTCGGTCACGGCTCGGGAGGGAAAAAACCCACCAGTCACGGAGGGGGCAGGACGGTCAGCACTGTAGAGGCGGCCACCGGGAAAGGGATCCCCTGAGCGGAGGTCGATGGCACAGTCGTAAGGCCGGTGAGGCGGAAAGACCTGAGCCCTGGACTTACTGAATTCCTCCTCGAGGTCGTGGTACTCGGGGGGTACGTCTGGGGGTCCCCGTCGTGCTCGCTCACGCCTTCTCTCCCGGAGGCGTCCGTCGATGCGGATAGCGAGGCTGATCAGGCCCTCGAGAGAATCGGGCTCCTCTTGGGTCGCGAGCTGGTCCCTTACTGCGTCGTTGAGCCCCCTCAGGAAGGTGAGACGAAGCGCTTGATCGTTCCAACCGCTCTCCATTGCGGCCAGTCTGAACTCCAGCGCGTAGTCTCTGACACTGCCACTGTCCTGCCGGAAGGTGCCCAACCGAGCTCCTGGGTCCTGGCCACAGGCTGGGTGGTGAAAAACCCTGCGGAGCTCTGCCACGAAGTCTGGGTAGGAAAAGCAGAAATCAGCCCCCATTGCCCAGGAGGCAGTAACCCACTGTGCTGCTTGGCCCGTGAGCAGGTTAGTCATGTAGGCTACTCGGGATCCCTCTGACGAAAAACGGCTGGGTTGATGATGGAAGACCAACTCACATTGCATGATGAATGTGGCACAATCCTCGAAGTTACCATTGAACAGACGTGGTTCGGAGAGACGGGGCTCCCGAGGTGCGAGGTCTGCCACGGGTGGTGAGCTGGCCGAGACTCCTGGGACAGGTGGGGTCAAAAGCAGAGTGTTTAATGATGTACGGAGAGCCTGAAGCTGGTGCAGAGCAACAGCCTGCTGATACTCCTGAGTGCCAATGGCATCCAGAATAAGCTGGACCTCGGCCCGGAGGTCCTGTAAAGCGGCCGCAACCGCACCCAACTGTTGGGTGTGGTCGTTGACCAACTCGATCTGGACCGCCAACGCTGCCCTAACCCTCTCTGTGTCGGCTGAGGTCGTCATGGTTGGATCGTAATGTTAGGGTTTGTAACCGACCTCAAACGCAACGGCACAGAGAGAGTTGTTCAGAGTTAGCCAAAGCAAGGGCGTATTTATTTTCAGAGTTACAAGATGGAATGAAGTTGAGCAACCGAACAAACGGGGAATCTGGCATGTGAAGATTGTTGCGGCTCTGCAGATACTCCCAGTAGGTGGTGGTGAGGAATTGGCTTGTGACGTCTGAAGCGGATCTGCAGATCCTCCCAGCTTTCACTCCCGGTGGAAACGGAGAGAGAGAGAGAAATCTGAGTTAGCCCAGCGCACAACAGAAACAGAGAGGTGACTGATCCAGTATATATCCAAGTGACTTGATCTTCGGTGTACCACACACAGTTAGCAGAGTCCAGAGAAAAAACAATACGGTAATCCAAAGTGTAAATCCAACACAAAAATAGGTGAGAACAGTACAAACAAAAACGGGATCTCTTCGGTGTTTCACAAACACACAAAAACTGATGATCCAAAAGAACTGTTTCCAAAAACTCACCAGAGCGCAACGCGTAAAGCGGGCAGGTAAACAACGTGGAGGAGGTATTGCCTTCATGTTTAACAAAAATTGGAGCGATCCAACTAACGTGAAGGAATTATCCAACCACTGCTGCCCAGACCTGGAGTATATAACCATCAAGTGCCGTCCTTTCTTCCTCCCGAGGGAGTTAACGGCGATCATCCTTGTAGGAGTGTATATTCCACCGCAAGCCAGCAACAACGCCGCGCTCTCCAGACTCCATGACGAGGTAAATAGAATACAAGCGACGAACGTTAACGCCGCCATTTTGGTGCTGGGCGATTTCAACAGCGCCAATCTGAGAAAGGTATTACCTGACTTCTATCAGCATGTGACTTGCAACACCAGAGGCGGTAACATCCTAGATCACTGTTACACGCAATTTAAAGGTGGCTACAAGGCTCATTCTGATAGTGGCTTTGGGAAATCAGATCACGCGTCAATCTTTCTTTCACCAAAGTACAAACAGAGAATCAAAAGTACTCCTGTAGTCTCGCGAGAGGTGCAGAAATGGGATTTGACGTCAGAGGAGACGCTCCGGTCTGTGTTTCACTGCACAGACTGGAATGTGTTCCGCGACACAGATAACATTAATGTCTACACGGAAACAGTGCTGGACTATGTTTGTACTATGGTGGAAGAAACAATCCCCACTACCAAAATGAGAGTTTACCCAAATCAAAAACCCTGGGTAGACAAATCCGTCCGTGAAGCTCTGAGAGAGCGCACCAAAGCATACAACGACGGCCTAGTGGCAGGCAACATGAATGACCACAAGGTGGCGCGATACAACGTAAGGAGGACAGTGTCAGAGGCCAAACGGCGCTACAGGGATAAAATTGAACTCCAGTTTGAACAAGCTGACTCTAGAGCTATGTGGCAGGGGCTCAAAACGATGACAGACTACAAAGGCGCCTCCCTCAAACTGAACAGTGACATCTCCTTAGCAAATGACCTCAATACCTTCTATGCGAGGTTTGATGCTGGTAATAACAACACCAGCTCACAAGCCACGGCAATGGGGGGGGGGGGGGGGGTCGGCTGCTGATGGAGGCGCAGTGTTCAGGGTAACAGAGCATGAGGTGAGGCGGACCTTTAAAAAAGTGAATATCAGGAAGGCAGCAGGTCCGGACGGCATCCCCGGCCGCGTCCTAAAAGTCTGTGCCGACCAACTGGCCCCAGTATTCACTGACATATTTAACCTGTCCTTAGAACAGGCTGTCATCCCCACCTGCCTGAAGAAGTCCACTATTATCCCTGTACCCAAAAAATCCAAGCCTGCTTGCCTCAACGACTACCGCCCTGTAGCTCTCACCTCCATAGCCATGAAGTGCTTTGAGAAGCTAGTAAAGGGCTACATCTGCTCCTCCCTCCCCATCAACATGGACCCCCTGCAATTTGCATACCGCCCCAACAGGTCCACGGAGGACGCCATAGCCCATGTGCTGCACACAGCAGCATCACACCTGGACAAGAGGCAGGGGAACTATGTGAGAATGCTATTCATCGACTACAGCTCGGCATTCAATACCATAGTCCCCTCCATACTCATAGCCAAGCTCAGGGACCTGGGCTTGAACTATGACCTCTGCCAGTGGGTCTTGGACTTCCTGACTGGCAGACCCCAGGTGGTGAGAGCAGGCAACTGCACCTCCTCATCCATCACCCTCAACATAGGGGCCCCCCAGGGCTGTGTTCTGAGTCCCCTCCTCTACTCCCTGTACACACACGACTGTGTGGCTCAGCGGAGTAGCAATACAATCATCAAATTTGCTGACGACACAGTGGTGGTGGGCCTGATCTCTGCCAACGACGAGAGGGCCTACCTGGAAGAGGTCAAGGTCCTGGCGGGATGGTGCCAGGAAAACAGCCTCTCCCTGAACGTTAGCAAAACAAAGGAGATGATTGTGGACTTCAGGAGGTCGGGGGTCAAGGACTACAGCCCCCTCAGCATCGACGGGGCACCGGTTGAGAGAGTCAACAGCTTTAAGTACCTCGGAGCCTACATATCCGAGGACTTGACATGGACCACACACATTGACAGTGTTGTGAAGAAGGCACGACAACGCCTCTACTTCCTCAGGCGCCTAAGGAAGTTCCAAGTCAGTCAGAAGATCCTTAAGAACTTCTACTCATGTACAATAGAGAGCATCTTGACCGGCAACATCACCTCCTGGTTTGGGAATAGCACTGCACAAGACCGAAGCAGACTACAAAGAGTGACACGTTCAGCCGAACGCACAATTGGAGGGGGGCTCCCCACCCTCCAGAACATTTACAACAAGCGTTGCAAGGGCAAGGCTAAGAGAATCATTAAAGACTCCAGTCACCCGAACAACTGCCTCTTTGAACTGCTGCGGTCAGGCAAGCGATACCGGAGTCTCAAGGCGAGCACAGAAAGACTCAGAAGAAGCTTCTATCCCCAGGCCATCAGGCTGCTAAACGAACAATGAATGAACACTACACAACAACAACCACCAAACGCACATAGCACACACATCCACACGCACACACTCACTTTAAACAAACACACTGTAGCACCCACTCCACACACTTTATAGCACACACCCACTTTAAACAAACACACTGTAGCACCCACTCCCCACACTTTATATTTATTGATGAAGGATTGCACTACAACTCGTACACCTTACTGTAAATTGTACCTAAATTGTACCTCATCCCATTTCTGCTTTGCACTAGATAGTACTGTACATTAGTACACTGCATAGTATTGTATATTATATGGTAACTCAGAACATTGTACATATGTCTATACCGAACACTGTGACCTCATTTTCTTCTTCTAAATTACATGCTATATTATGTTATTTGATACTATCTTGTCTAGCACAGTCTCTGGAGCGTAACAGTAAGAAGCATTTTGTATGAAAGTATTCTGTACTTCTGTATGACAACTATTAAAGAACTTGAACTTGAACTTGAACAGATAATGAGGCGTAGCTCAGAACGGGAAACCAGGTTCTCCACAGGGATTCTCCACGAAAGTCCTGGAGAGCAAAAGACAGCAAACAGCGACGGGGAAGGCAGGCAAATGCAGGAGTATTCAGAACGATCCAACCTCGATAGTAGGGGGATCAGAGTATATAAAGCCACAGGGCGCTGATTACAAGCTGTGACAGCTGCGGGATGAAATTGATACTTGCTCCAGACGCGTGTGGCGGGGAAAGCACCAATCAACACGGCACCTTACAGGAACGGAGCGTGTGGCGGGGAATGCAATTAATCAACAAAGTACCTTAAAGGAACGGAGCGTGTGGCCGGGAACGGACCAATCATCACAGTACTTTAGGAAGCCTGTGGTGGGGAAAGAACCAATCCTCACAGTCTTTTCAAATTATCCATATCTGCTTGCACCTTTAACATTTCGCTCGTGACGGCTCCACATGTGTGAAGACATTCTAACCACGTATTCACCGGCACAGTAAATAGAACACTCTCGGCTCCAAATGCATACCGTTTGAAAATGGTCATATCCCCCACTCCACTAACGCCTGGCTTGTTATGTATAGAGATACGTGCTGTGTAATATAAAAAATAACTTTCTAAGTCACTGGAGCCTGTTAACAGTTTGATTAGCTGTCCTTCCTTGAGTTTTCTGACGGCCAAACCGTCTAGTGCGTCAAAAGAATAATTTTTTATCTCCCAGAACTCTCTTTCGCTTAAATAGATCTCGGGCCTTTCTCTGATGCCTTCGAAATCCGTTAGGCCCAGTTTGTATATCGCAACTCTGTCTAATCTTCCGTCATATTCCAGACTCAATATTCCGTCGCTTGTAGGCCACACTTCATTATAAATGCCCCGTCCATATCTGCATGGTGCCCTCAAGAGTGCCCTAATACGCGCTATTCTGTCAGATGTGTGTATAACCGGTGTACAAATATTGTCAGCCATTATGCTCTTGGATCTATCAGTCACAATCAGAAACATATATATATAGCTTTTTTTTCTACACCACGCCCCCATTTATGTCATGGATAATATCGCACACCTTCCAAAGACAAAAACATACTCCCATAACGCCTCCTATACACATACTACCAATGCTAGCCCGTATTAGTAACCTATTGAAACTCTCCATCGAAATAATACTGTTTTGATCATCCTCTGAGAAATCTACAGTAGTAGGGAGAAGCTGCAGTTTCCTTGAGCGAACACACACACCCACACACACCAAACTGCCAGAAAGGGGAAGTCGGAGGGTCATAAATCTATTAGACTTGACAGAAGCTGAATACACTAGTTTTGGGCTGCCAGAAAGGGGAAGTCGGAGGGTCATAAATCTATTAGACTTGACAGAAGCTGAATACACTAGTTTTAGGCTTCCCTATTGGCTATCGTCATTCTTCCTCCTTCTATGACAGCTAAGGGGGTTGTCACTTCAGAGAAGCTGCAGTTTGACAGAACCACTCTAATGTTTCTGTATGTCATTTCACCCTACAGAGAGGAGACAGCCTACGGAGTGGAGACAAACAGAGCATGGGGAGAATTCTTTCTACACACCTACAGCAAACTGACAGAGAGATATTCAGTTTGACAGAGAGGCTATTGAGCAACCACTTGCAAGAAAACATTCTCTACTTAAACAGACACAAGTGTCTGAACACATTCACACAGATACACACACACATTTATTCTGAAGATATACACATATTCTTAATTCTTAATTCTCACACACACACTTATTCTTAAGATATACACCCAATCTTAAAACCATGGAATACACTAATACATATTGTGAAATGTTTATTCTGAAAACCTTGGAATACACTAATACATATTGTGAAATGTTTAATCCTTGGAATACACACAATCTGAAAATAAAAAAAATTCTACAAACCCCTCCCCTTCCGTAACCAGATGTCCCTCCCCTTCCGAAACCGGATGTCCCGCCTCCTAAACCGGATGTCCCGCCTCCTTGAACCTCTCGACCAATCAGAGAAGCCCTAGGGGGTCATAAATCATCTCAAAAAGGGGGCGTGGTTACAATCCATCAAACTTTGCTATATGCCCTTATAAGGTATGACATACCCCTAAGTCCCGCCCCCTTAAACCTCTCGACCAATCATGGGCGTGGCTACAATCAATCAAACTAAAAGGGGCGTGTTTTGCATAATGTGACAGGATGCGCCTCTGTATTCTCTCTCTGCTGTGGGATAGGCTCAGCCTCATCGCTCTCTGTCAGCTGTGGGACAGACTCAGCCTCCTCTCTCTCTGTCAGCTGTGGGACAGACTCAGCCTCCTCTCTGTGTCAGCTGTGGGACAGGCTCAGCCTCCTCTCTGTGTCAGCTGTGGGACAGACTCAGCCTCCTCTCCCTGTCAGCTGTGGGACAGACTCAGCCTCCTCTACCTGTCAGCTGTGGGACAGGCTCAGCCTCCTCTACCTGTCAGCTGTGGGACAGGCTCAGCCTCCTCTCTGTGTCAGCTGTGGGACAGGCTCAGCCTCCTCTCTCTGTCAGCTGTGGGACAGGCTCAGCCTCCTCTCTCTCTGTCAGCTGTGGGACAGGCTCAGCCTCCTCTCTGTCAGCTGTGGGACAGACTCAGCCTCCTCTCTGTGTCAGCTGTGGGACAGGCTCAGCCTCCTCTCTGTCAGCTGTGGGACAGGCTCAGCCTCCTCTCTCTGTGTCAGCTGTGGGACAGGCTCAGCCTCCTCTCTGTGTCAGCTGTGGGACAGACTCAGCCTCCTCTCCCTGTCAGCTGTGGGACAGACTCAGCCTCCTCTCTGTCAGCTGTGGGACAGACTCAGCCTCCTCTCTGTCAGCTGTGGGACAGACTCAGCCTCCTCTCTCTGTCAGCTGTGGGACAGACTCAGCCTCCTCTCTCTCTGTGTCAGCTGTGGGACAGGCTCAGCCTCCTCTCTCTCTGTGTCAGCTGTGGGACAGGCTCAGCCTCCTCTCTCTGTCAGCTGTGGGACAGACTCAGCCTCCTCTCTGTGTCAGCTGTGGGACAGACTCAGCCTCCTCTCTGTGTCAGCTGTGGGACAGACTCAGCCTCCTCTCTGTGTCAGCTGTGGGACAGACTCAGCCTCCTCTCTGTGTCAGCTGTGGGACAGGCTCAGCCTCCTCTCTCCTCCAGATAAATAAATAAAAAAGTAAAGGGAAAGACATTTTAATACAATTATTTAATAGGAATTGAACGAAAAATAATTAAGTGTATAGAAAATTCCAATTATGAAAAAAGAAAAAGGGTTTTGTGTGTTATATAGCTGGATGGTTTGTGGTTATAGGCTATGTGTTATATAGCTGGATGGTTTGTGGTTATAGGCATGTGTTATATAGATGGATGGTTTGTGGTTATAGTCTATGTGTTATATAGCTGGTTTCTGAGCACTATACATAATAACTGTTATATTAGGCCACACTGGTATTGAGATTAAAACAATGCAGTTTATAGTGTATGCCGAAGTTGAGAGACCAAACCTGATTTTTCTACTTCAAATTCTGACTTTGAGAGCTGTTCCACTGGAGGTTGGATCAAGTTCAAGTTCAAGTTTATTTTGTCACATGTATGTGCGCCAATGACGAAAAAAGTCGGGTTAACTCGCCATGCGTTGAGCGTCAATCACGAGAAATCTCGGGTTTTAATCGTTATTTCTTTTATTAGCTATATCCATTAATTTTTCATCCATCCAGCCTGATGTTATCAATGGGTCTGAGCTCGCAAAGGGCAAATACCGCCGCCTACGCCTTCCACTGCTTCCAGCCGGTATTGCACTCCATTTGAAACTATGTAGTTTGTTTTCTGGGCCGAGCTGAACCGTGCGGGTGGTGTTTAAATACACCCTTGCAGGACGAGCGTTTACAACGATACAGATGAAGCCAGGAATAGTCCTGGAACCACTGTTTGGGGACCGTTTGGGCATCGTTAACGGTAACAATGACTAGCGGGGGCGCTCGAATACAGCTGGTGTGACAACGTGCCGATGTGCCTGCTTTCTGTTCATTCAGGAAGAGCTCCGCCCTCGACAAAGTGAGAGTGAGGCAGAGAGAGAATGAGAACGAATGGACCAAATGCACTGTGTTCTGACCACATGTGTTTGGCTAAAATACATAGTATTGTATTGTATGTATAGTATTGTATCATGCCTCGTTTTATAAAATGTCCTTTGGGCGCAAGCGTTTTTTTTTTTTTTTTTTTGTTGCCGCTTTTATTATGAAATTCGTGGCTCTGTGTCTCATTTGTTCAAGTGTTCAACTTGACCGACCACTGCCCGTGTCTGAGACCATACCATTTGCATCGATTCCCTGGCCGTGCAGACAACCAAGATTTTCGCCAGAAGTGGATTAAGAATACCAACCGAAAGGACTTTGTTCCCACTAAAAACAGCACGGTAGGTTTTGTCAGTCAACAATCTCACAATGGCAAATGTTAGCATACAGCTGCCTAGCCTAGCCAGAGCGTCTAGCCTTAACATGGTGAAAACACGTCTTTAAGCTATTGTATTGTACCCATTCTGCAATCTGTTAATAAAGTTTTCAATCGATCAATCACTAGCTAGCTAGCTAACGTTACTAAACGATATATTGATTGATTGAAAACGTTAACAGATTGCAGAATGGGTACAATACAGACCAGAGAAATACTTTTGTCTTGTTTACATCAGGGTCCCCCATTTTAAATGCATCAAGACATTTATGACATACATAACATACACTAATGTTACATCCAGACATTTATGACATACAGGATATACAGACAACTCTGTCTATATATAGACAGTTTTTAAAAGAGAATATATACATTTGAGGGGGAGGAAACTGTACATTGAACTGTACATAACTATCAATAGACTAGCTAGCTATTTGTCTATATCTCTGTCTAGATAGATGCATGATTAGCTATTGATAGACTGTGTCTGTTATATCAATTCAATATTGCCAGAGACAATTGCACTGCTACTTGCTTGGCAACATTGTAACAAAATGCAGTCGTGCCAATAAAGCATTATTGAATTGTATTGACAAAAAGGCAAACTTTTTTAGTAATCCAGACAGTTCCCATACCTAATAATTGGCCGTCTGTCTAGATAGGTAAGTAGATAGATGCATTAGCTACTTATAGTCTGTGTCTATTTTCATGTCATTTTCCATACCCAGTTCTCTTCTCTAATGTATTTTCTTTTTATGTTGCAGGTACCTGTCAAACTGGAGACTCTTTCCACTCCATCGCCTTCAGCTAAAGAGTGGGGTTTTGCACTGTAGCAAGGATTTTGCGTAGTGTGTGTGAGGCTATGGGAGTGTATGGTCTCCGACTACATGCCTGTACCAGCGGCTGAAGCTTGGAGGAAGATTGCGGGGGGACTACGAGAGGCTCTGGACATTCCCAGACTGAGGGGCCTGCTGCCTCTTCTTAATAATATTATTAATATCCATAACATAATATTTTAAGTTTACCTGAGTTAACCATATGGAGAATAGTCCAGTAGTAATACACTAGGGTATGTTTTAAACATTTGTTTACCAGCTTGTTACACCTAGCAAGCTAACATCAACCTAAGATAATACGAACTGACAGTGTTGGCTAACTGACAGTTAGTAGCTAACGTTAGCCTGGATGTCCCCCGCACTACAACTGTGCCAGCAGAGTCGCAGGGTGCAGTGCAGAGCACCCCCAGGGGACAATGCCTCCAGAGAAGCAGCTGCAGTGAGACCTTCACCAGCTACTCCTCTCCAGATGGTCTGGTGCCTTGGCAGGACAGCATCCTCTGAGCCCTACAATCACCCCGTACTGCTGCATCACCAGCAATCATAACCCAAAGGCTCTTTTAAGAGCCACCCACTTCCTCAGAAAAGGCAAACAATTTCATGAATACGTATTAAATATTGCCAAAATGTGTTTGTAATGTTATAACCATTTTACATTCCTGGCACAGGCTCTGTTAAATGGGTATGTATAAACAGATATAACTAATATAAACTAAACATCCCTACCTAATACATCTAGTGATAATAATAATAAAATAAAATATCTAAACAAATATCTTATTTTGTGCATAGTTAATACAGGTGTTCCATAGTAAAAAATGTAAATGTACTGTGGCAATACATTTTTTATTGTTGAACTGATTGTGAGTTCCACTGCATGCCAGCAGGCAAGAAAACAAGTAAAAACTGATCCGTATTTGAAAATATTAGAATAGAAAACAAGTGAAAAATTATTCCTATTTGAAATATTAGGAAAAAACAAGTAAAAACTGAATCATATTTGAAATATTTGTTTGTATCAAAATTATTCGGTGGAAGTGCCAGTGATACTTTTATCACAAAAAACAGTGGTTTTCTTGACCACCTGAATCCTGGTGATCAAATGTTAGCAGATCGTGGATTCACCATCACAGATGTGTTGCCTCCAGGAGTGTCTATAGCTCTGCCAGCATTTACTCGTGGCTGTAAAGAACTCTGAGCATGAAATTGAATGAAACGGAGGAAAAAGCAGCATCTGAACTTGAAAAGCCAACTTGCATGTTGTATTTTTGTTCAATAAACAATGTGACTAGGCCAACGCTGACTTTCATGAAGAGGAAAAAAATATTATCGAAATTGACCCAGTTTTAGCATTTTTATCAAACATTTTGTTGACCAAACCACAAGCTCCACGCACAATCATGCATATTTTAATTGCATGTTTCATAGCGTGTGTCATCTTAATGCTGACGTCAAGTGCAAAAGCTAATGGGGATCCTAAATAAACATAAACATAAACATAAACATAAACATAAACATCAGGGGCAGCAGGGGCTCTGAGACTCACAGGCAGGTAGTGGCAGGAAGCAGAGCCTTGCTACTAGCCGAGGAGTGATGAATGAAAATGTATCTGTTTCACCTAACAACACTATTGCTCCGTGATCATAGCCATTCATCTCTAAAGCTAACCACTCTTTGTAACAGCCACAACCACGTTACCATATTTTGGTAGCCGCCGTTCTTGAAAGTCCTAACAAAGCCAGAATTAAAATGGTTCTCTCCTCTTTGTATACCTTTGTCCTCACAAGTATTCTGCCAGGGAACTTATGGACACGACAATAGATATACATATACATATAGAATACATATGCACCGAGTGCAGCTAAAGGGGCTATCCACCGAGTGCAGCTAAAGGGGCTATTGTATCAACATGCCGCGACGTGTAGCTAACGTAGCTTGCATGATGCGTGTGCAGTGCTTTGCCCCACAGGACCTACACATTTTACTCGTTCCCAAAACTCTTTTACATGCACGACAGTAGCCATAATGCTAACGTTAGCGGGGTAACGTTAGCCAGAGCGATAATAGCCAGCTTGGTACTATGACCCGGAGATCAGGTGACAGCCCACAGACCAGTAGCGCTGCTGTACTGAACAACAGGCTGCCTAGTGGTAAATGTAGTTATTTTTTTTACGACATTAAAAACATTATAACTATCTTGTTTCAACCAGTTGTAGCTGGTCCATCAAAGTCTCCGACGATTAAAGCCATTTGCGTCTTGTAAGGCGTCCATTTGGATCAAGGAAATAGCTTTCTGCACTCGTCAAAACTCCTTGTAGTGGATCAGAAGTAGGGGAAAGATACCGGATGTGACGTCATGGCCCTGATATCTCTGATAAGCTTTTTAATTTGCTTGTGCACGTTATTCGTGCGTGGACCTTTTTAACCATTTCTGAGTGGCATTTCCGGCGTCAAATGGAAAAAAATAAATAATGAAATTATATACCAATGATGTAAACTACCCATAATTGATCAGTAGGGTTTAACCTGCAAGTTGGGCTTGAAGACATAATTGAGCAAGAAGGAGATGAGGACACTGAGTAAAAAAAAAAAATTTATTTATCAAATACATACCAGGGCATACAGTGAAATGCGGTTGGCCATGCCCATTTCAATTGTGCAAGAATACAATAGTGAATAGTAATAAAATAAGAATAAACATGGTAAAATATAATGTTGTCTTTCCTGTGACAAAATGGCATCCAAGGTAATAAAAAAAGTCAACCAACAAACTAGATTCTTGTACCGGATCTCCTCTCTGGTAAACCAGAATACCCTGAAGACTCTGGCAGGAGCACTCATTCAAGGGTACTACGACTATGCTTGCACCTCATGGTACCAAAGCACCTCAAAGGTGCTAAAAACAAGATTACAAACATCACAAAACAAACTGGTCAGACTTCTACTTGACCTTACCCCTAGAACCCACCTCACCCCTGCCCACTTTGACAACCTAGGATGGCTTAGAGTAGACGACAGAGTACAGCATTTATATAGAGCTTTTATCCAAAGTGCTTTACAACTTATACCTCACATTCACTCACAGACGGCAGAGGTGCCAACCTGCTCATCAGGAGCAATTGGGGGTTAAGCGTCTTGCTCAAGGACACTTTGACACGCTGCCGGGAGGGGGGATCGAACCGGGAACCTTCTGATGACCAGACGACTGCTCTACCTCCTGAGCCACTAGATAACATTATTTCAAGAGTCATATAACTAGCACCTTACACTCTATTAGCACAACATATATTGAACTTGAAAACAAGAGATCTAATGTGATTAAGATCCATTAACACAACAGACATTGAACTTACTTGGAACACATGAGATCTAATGTGATTAAGATCCATTAACACAATAGACATTGAACTTGAAAACAAGAGATCTAATGTACATTAAACTTGAAAACAAGAGATCTAATGTACATTGAACTTGAAAACAAGAGATCTAATGTACATTAAACTTGAAAACAAGTTTTCATTCAGTCTGTCTCGTCTCTCCCTCCATCCCAACAGGGGGGTAGAGTGACTATACTGTGTATGACATTGGAATGCGGCGCAACCACACACCATTGAAATGCTAATTGTTGGCGCAGCAGGCACACAGGTTGGTTGTCCTCAAAGATTGTCACTAGTGCATAATAATTTCCACTGTCCATTCCTTTTAATAACTGCACTCTATTTTTTGTATCACAAACAGTACTGTATTTGCAAATCTGGTATGTCATAAATGTATGAATGTAGCAGTACTGTCTATCTGTATGTCGTGTATGTCATATATGTTATGATGAATTGAAAATGGGGGACCCTGATGTAAACAAGACGAAAGTCTTTCTCTGGTCTGCATCCCCTTAACAATTGTGTGTATTGAGCTGTACTGTACTGTACCCATTCTGCAATCTGTTAAATAAAGTTTTCATTCATTCATTCATTCATCAGCTGGGTAAAAATGAGATATCTTACTTACATAAAAATCATTAAAATGGTTGGCAATATCACATGGTTTGGTTAGGACAATTCCATATGACTCAACAAAAGGTGTACAGACATTGGATTTTCTACCCGTAATTTGATTTAAAACATTCCATAGATTTTTACCATCATTTCTCACATCATATAACCATTGTTTAAAATATTCCCTTTTTTTCACCTTATTTAACTTTGTGACTTGATTACGTAAGGAACGGTACTTTTGTATGTCATCTGCAGAACTGGAACACACTGATGCTTTTTTGGCTATGTCTCTCTCATTCATTAAAATCATTAAGCTACTATCTATCCATGGGGCTGATTTGACTGTGAACTTTTTTAAAGGAGCATGTTTATCTGCTACACTCATGTACCTCAACATAAATAAGTCCAGTCTGGGACATCCTCACAACATACCTCCTCCCAGTTTATACCCGACATTTCATTAATAGAACCTTCTACATTAAAACTCTTATATCATGACCGTGAGACAATAATTTTTGCTTTGGCTTTTGGGACCTTCGTCATTCTGGAGACTGCTATGATGTTGTGGTCACTGAAACCTACAGGAACAGAGACTGCCTTTGAGCATTGGCCTGGCACGTTTGTATAAATATGATCAATGCATGTAGATGAAATGCCAAATGCAAAACCTGTTTCTATCTTTTCTAAAAAATATTAAAACCTTCTATAGTTACAGCAGAATCAGAGAAGGAATCATCAAGGTGCGTTTCAGAGATGGCAAGGATATTAATCCAGTTAGCTTTGACCATACATTCAATTTCATAGCACTTATTTCTCAGGCTACACACATTGATATGAGCTATAACCAAACCCTTATGCAAGCCTAGCTTAATACAGGAAGTGTCAGTAGGCCTACCGACCATAAAGCAATAGTCTCAATGGGTTTCAGAATAACCAGGGAGTGATACTGGAGTCCCTAAACAGTTGGTTGTTGATATATAGTCTATCCACTACAAGGGCGACACAACTGTTTAGGCTTCGATGATCTTTTACTCAGTTTGGGCTTAATACAGTCTGTAATCTTCTGTGACTTTGTCTGAATGTTAAGTTTCACAGGCTTCTGTTGCGACATGTTGATATTGGCGTAATGTTTGTCTATAAAATGCTCCAACTGAAACAGCTGTTCAGATGGATCCAGTGTGCTATTTCAGTACAAGAAATGCCCCTCTATACAGTTAAACAGTTAAACTGGCCTGATGGTGTAGCTTATTTCCCCCATTGTACACTATAAGAAGTGCTTCTACTTTATTCACCTGCACTGCAGAGTATCACGTTAACAATGAAATGGCTAGCAAGCTCACCTGTGACATACAATGCAAAATTGAGTACAATCTTAGTCGACTTTTAGGAAAACAATACACAAGTTGGAAGTTTGAACGTTTTATTAGTTAGTTTATTTACTGTCTTTCGAGTTTCAATGCATAATCCAGACATAGTTGCATTCCAGATCCACCCTGTTGTTGACATGTCCTTAATTCTTTGAAAACATAACGTTACTGAAATGAATAAGGAATGCAATGTTCGCTAGCTTACCAACGTATTTTCAATCAACTGTACTGTAGCTCAGTACTGAGGCGGAAGTGACAATTTTTCAAAGTAAAAGAAAACTGCTTTTTGGTGGCCATATAATACTGTATTATAGCTTACTTGAGTGAACAATCTCCCTCCGAGAGTATTTAAAATTCACAATAAAGTCTCTCGCGCCGTCCCAACGTTGACAGTGGCTCATCTGTTATCGACACAAAGGCACAGTGATGAATGATGAAGTCGACTTTGCGCCTCCTGGCGGCATAAAACAGAACAGCAGCCTGGGTTCCTAATGAATTCCAATGACGTGACATCACCATGCGCCCCTCGCGGCAAAGTGTCCATGAAAACTAAAGGCTTCATCTGTAAGTGAGGGACGGAGACGATTAATGTTGCGTAGGTGGAAGTAAGCGGACATATCAAATTATATCGCGTAATTCTACAAAACATAACAATATATTGAATAAGGAGAATTCACACGGTACTGGTGTCTCAGAGTTATTGCTATTTATCATTATTATATCCCTGAATGACGGCGGATATTATGGAGCCCATCTCTGTCACCTTCGATTAGTGTATCTCCAATACCTTTTGTTCAAATATTTCCAAATTTGCTCTGCGCATTCATGACCCCTAGAGGAAGATACCTATACATATTTTGGTGACCCCATGACCTTTCCTCTAGAACCATCATCAGGCCAAACGTTCATATCCTGCTTGGAATCTTTTCTAATTTGCTGTGCAGATTCATGACCCCTATATGATGAACTCTCTTGATGTTGGTGAGCCCATGACCTTTCCTCTATCGACCTATGAAGTCCCCCATACTGGAATTTCTACCGTCTTGAATGATTGGAAAAACAAATTTTTCCCTACTCCTCCTAGCCTGTTCAGGTGATTTTTTGTGGAGTCTGGGGACTAAGATCTTCAAATGTGTCATTTAGCGATAATTGATTGGCCAAACCGCGTGACCGCTAGATACAATCAAGTTTCGCGCTAGAGCTATTCTCACAGAATTAAAAACATGAACTTCTCCTCAACAGCTAGAATTAGAGGCACGGTGAAGAGCTGCTGCAGTGTCTTGGAACAACAGACCCTACCATGACGTCACCGTCCTCCTCCCCGTGCCTATCTCTCCACAGCCAAGACATCGTGAGGGAGAAGGATGGATTAGAGTCTAGATTATCGATCAGAAGATGGATGAGGACGGCGAGTCGGTGGAGCCTCAGGGCGTTGGGCTCCGGTGATGCGGACGAGGAGGAAGCGGCGGCGGAGGAGGTGGTCCGCCCCAGTCTTCTCTCTCAAGAAGGGCCAAATCAACAGCTTCCACCCAGAGCCGGCGAACCCAATTATTTATTTCCCGCTGAGCACAAAAGGGGGAGAATGTGGAGAGAGAGGGTGATGTTTGTATCATTAATTTGTTGACACATCTTGTGTTCTTGACGCTACATTAGGGGGACCCACGCTTTTCCCCCATAATGCAGCGCTCCCTTAATTGTCAAGGAATGAAAGATGAGCCGTCAGGTGCTAATCCTTTTTCATCTGGTTAGCGAGTCCCGCCGCAGCCGCAACATTATTGCCTTTTCAATTCGCTCCGTCTTTCTCCGTACCGCGTGTCACAGAGTCACTTCAAATGAGTTTTTCACGAGCGAGTCGTCGCCTCCGTACTACTAAGCACTTCTCTCCGCGTGGCGGCTATATTGCACGTCTGTGGGAGGCGAGAGGACGGGTTAATTTAACGCCATCCTCAGGAAAAAGCCTCCCCCATATCGCTGCACTATATCTTTGTGTTCCATTTTACTGTGTTATATATAAAGTCATTGCTGCTTTTATAGCTTTTGTATTCTATTACCTTTGCTGCTGCAAGGTTGAGGCCGAGACCGAATAATTTGACTCTTCTGTATGTGAACGATGTGATAATAAAGATCTGAATCTGGATCAAGTGTTGAAAGTGTTTGAGGAGGAGAGAGCTGGAATGAGATGAGGCCGTCAGCGTGGCCGTAGGTTGAGTTTGGAGGAAAGAGCTTTACGTGCTGTCCCTTTAACCATTAAAGGCATTTAAAAAAAAAGATTACAATGGACCTGTCTCAAACCCTGCCCCTTTTCTTGATCCTCCAATCACAACTGTCGCTTACCTCGGACAAACTTGGTTTGTCCGAGGTAAGCGACAGTTGTGATTGGAGGATCAAGAAAAGGGGCAGGGTTTGAGACAGGTCAATTGCATACCCAAAGTAATTTATGATTTATTATGCTTTATACTTATAGCACATGCATGAGTCTGGTCTCTTTTAAAAGGTAACATTCTGATGTTTCTTACAGAATAAATAAGGAACACAATTACAAATTACACAATAAGGAAAAATCACTTTGAGTGCTAATGAAAACACACTGAAGTAAAAGTTCTGTGTACTTACATTTTTACTGGTTGCCAGATACCTGCTTTTTAAGTTCCAGCTGAGAGGTAGGAGCTGTAAAACATAATGGTTCCATAGCATGAAGTCTTATGTAGTACAGGTCCAAAGTTTATAAAAATCCCACGGAAAATGAATGTTTCACAAAGTTTTTTTTTTAATTTTTTAATTGTTTTGGTCTTTTTCCCCCTCCATTTTTCCTCCGATTTTCTCCCATCCCAATGTTAGTCGTATGCCAATTCCCAATCCCTTCCTGGTCGCTGCACACTTACCCCCCACAGTCAGATCATCTGGGAGAGTGGAGGCTACCACGTGCTTCCTCCGACACACGTCCAGCCAATCACCGCTTCTTTTAACCTGGCAGCGCGGATTCTCACTGAGAGGGCGTAGCGTGTGGGAGGACCACACTATCCCCCTCAGGTCCTATCCGCGCTTAGCAGGCGCCCCGACCGAACTGTAGGAGTCGCTGTTTACAACGACCCGGACCCACCCCGCCAGCTTCTCCCACCCTCTAATACAGCCAATTGTATTAGTGTGAACGGCCAGCCAAGCTGGTGACAACCCCGGAGCTGTGAGCTGGATTCGAACAGGCGAATCCAGCTGTTCGAATCCAGCTCACAGCTCCGGGGTTGGTGACGAACGCAATCTCCGCTCGGCCACCTAACCGCCTCACAAAGGTTTTTGTAATGTGTGTACCGGTAAAAATCGAAAGGCAGCAAATGAAACTTTGAAAAAACACAGCCGGAGCGTGCAAAAAGGGCAACGTGCCGTGACATGCGTGCGAGTAAAATTTGTAAAAAAAATACCAGAAACACAAACAAGTGCGAAACACTTAGTCCCAGCATTCCTGCGGGGTCCTACATTTTATATTCTCCATTTTATGCCTTAAAAATTTGTTAAATATGACTTAGGTCTTAAAAATGGATTAGGATAATGTTAGGTTAACAGACCACCACGTATAAAAAGATCCACCGCACAGAGAAATAAAGCAGATGGTGGCATGGCATTTCCAGATTTTTTCCTATATTTTAAGGCGTACTCATTAAGTCCATTGACAACATGGTTTGACTCCCAAGCATTAGCATCTTGGAGAAAAATAGAAGAAAACATAGTAGCCCCACATAGACTGAAGGACATAGCATACACTAAACTACCAATCAAGCACTGTGAACGAAAATTTGGCCCCATAATTACTCATGCGATCCGGATATGGCGTGAATCACAAAAAAGAAAAATCCTAACCCACAAGAATGGCACAATCATACTCCCTTATTCAATAACAATGCTCTCTTAATTGGAAAACGACCTATAAGATTCCCTATATGGGAAGAGCAAGGCATACACTCATTAGGGGATGTTTTTAACAAACAGGGTTTTTGTAGTGATAAAGAAATACGCAAAAAATTTAATCTCACCAAGTCCACATGGCTTTTTCACAAACAGTTAGAGCTATGTTTGAAGTCTCACGGTGTTCCATTAGACAGACCAATTGAACACCACAGATACCACAAATTCTTCTACTCAAGAGAGACATCGAGAGGTTTTGTTTCAGAATTTTATCATCAATTACTAACGTCCTCGTATGAAACCCTCCAACTTGACTCTGTCTGGAGGAGGGATATACCAGACCTGGAAAATGACTTTGATTGGCAAGGAGCCTGGGCAAATGTCCGACTTACATCAAGGAACCCGGATCATCAACAAATCAATCTTAACTATATTCACAGGACATACTTGACTCCTATAAGACTGTGCCGAATGGGGCTCAAACAAGATTCCAAATGCACCCAATGTACAAATGGGGACGAAGGGACATTTATGCACATGTATTGGGACTGCTCACCAGTTAAGGCATTCTGGAAAGATGTGACCCAACAAATATCAAAACTCGTATCTTGGAATATACCTGTACACCCCTCGGTATTGCTGTTGAATGATGTTTTTGAGTTTGCAGTGAATCCACAGCTAAAGAGATTGGTTTTATCGGGTATCACAGTAGCCAAAAAGCTGATCGCATCACGCTGGTTTCAAACGGAAAAAATGTGCCGTAAAGTTTGGTTTCTTACATATCTCGATGTAATTTACCATGAAATATCTACAGCAAGAATTCTGGGTCTCAATGAATCCAAAATGTCAATGTGGTTAGAAGTGGTGGAGAGAATAAAAGCTAGCTTATAATGGTAGTGTCTGGTTAGGTGCGAGGGATAGTGGAGGTACTTCTCAAGGTGGGGTCCGGAAGGGGGGGGTTCGAGCTGAGCATATGTGTGTAGGTTTTTTTTTTTTAGATAACAGGTATTATGGGTATATCTTATATAAGACAACTAACTAAAATGTGATCTCATTGGATGTGCCCTGACAATTAATGCTTGTATATCTTATCGTGTGTTGTCATGTTTGTTTATATGTTTGTTTAAAAAATAATAAAAAAATAAAATACAAAAATGGATTAGGAAGTTACATCTATCTTGTGATAACTTATCTGTACTGTATCATATTGAAATGTGTTTGGGGGAGATGTCCAGGCTGCAAAGTAAGCAGTATGGTAATAACCATCACCCTACCCAACAATTCATATGGATCTTTCAGATCATTCATCTTTCATAGTCATGTTCCTTCATACCTTTTTGTCAGTGTGGCTGTGAAATAGGTATTCAATTATATTCAAAATTGTATTAAAAAGGTTTTAAAAACTCCTAAATTGAACTTGTTGAAACCTGCAGGAACCCTGAGTCCATCTATCTGCATCCAAGTGAACCACACAAGAACTATTCATAACCACAACTATCACTATGATTTGCAGACTGACATCTTGGTCACTTAAACTCACTGATCTGTTGTACTTCATACACAATTACAGTGACCATAATGATTAGATATGTATGTTTAAAAACCTTGTATTTGTTTTGCATTGATGGCTAAACCATTTGTATTATAAAAGTATAGGAGTTTGATTGATTGATTGAAAATTGTATTAACAGATTGCAGGATGGGTACAATACAGTACAGCTCAATACACACAATTGTTAAGGGGATGCAGACCAGAGAAAGACTTTTGTCTTGTTTACATCAGGGTCCCTAATTTTCAATTCATCATAAGTTCATAACATATATGACATACATGACATACAGGTAGACAGTACTGTTGCATCTAGACATTTATGACATACCAGATCTACAAATATACAGTACTGTTTATGTGTACAAAAGGAGTCTAAAAAGAGAGTATATACATTTGAGGGGGAAGAAACTGTACATTGGAGGAGGTTGGGTAGGTGGGGTGGGGGGTTGGGTAGGTGGGGTGGGAGGGGGTCGGGTAGGTGGGATGGAGGGGGGGGGGGGGGTTTGGTAGGTGGAGTTGGAAACTGTACATTGGAGGTGGTTGGGTAGGTGGGGTGGTGGTTGGGTAGGTGGGTGGGAAACTGTACATTGGAGGTGGTTGGGTAGGTGGGGTGGGGGGGGGGGGGGTTGGGTAGGTGGGGGGGTGGGAAACTGTACATTGGAGGTGGTTGGGTGGGTAGAGTGGGGGTGGGGGGTATGCACTGTATGCACATCCAAAACCGAGGAGGGCAGGTGCTTAGAGTGCATACCGTAAATACACAAATAAATAAACGGCTTGCAATACTGCAGGGCTCCAGCGTCCACTTATTTATTGCACAAGCTTAGTAAGTAACGTTTCCAGCAATGACCTGCTCTTCACCAGACTGATGTGACGCCATCTTAAATAAACACATGATGTAATCACGCAAACTGAATCTCTATGTGACAAAAATAATATACATTGCAGACAAAACAAATCTATATGCCTAGGCTATATATATATATACATATAATACAAATTAATAATTCATTTATTTTATAAAGCGCTTCTCAATAACCCGAAGCCGCTGAAATTTATATATATATATTATATATATATATAGTAGCAACCCTAATTAGGATCAAGAGAGCTATGTACTAATGTGATCCAGTGGTGAATGTGATGACTGTCAAGTATGTGGGTACTGAGTGGGGGGGGGGGGGGGGGGGTTAGCTGTCAATCATCCATGGTCCACTAAGCTTGGGGCTCCACATGAGGACATGACCAAGGTGCCTTGAAGTGTGTGGTCCCATGGGTGAGGAGGTGAGGGAGGAAGTGTTACACCCGAGGGCCTCTTGGCATGGGGTAGTGAAGGAGGTAACATGTAGCTTAGCATAGCCTGATATGGTAATACCATGACACTTTATGGTCTGGGCTATTGGTGTGGACTATGGCCATACAATAGCCTGTTGGTGTATTAAATAAAGCTGCACTACTCTCCCGTGAATACCAGTGTGGACAATCTACTTCATAATAGCAAGGTTGCTACAATATACTGTATATATATATATATATATATACACACACACACACACACACACACACATACATACATAGATACACATACATACATATATGTAACCGGTTCCTATCTGAATATGCCAAGAGTGGGAGTCGAACCCCGGTCTCCTGCACCGCGGGCGACATCGCAGACCTCTGTACCAAGAGGTGAAGTCACTCCTAAGCACTCAGTCTGGATGCCTCAGGGGAGTGAGTTTTACTTCCTGTACCGCTACCGTGCCACAGTCACTTCACAACATCCGAAGTTCTTCGTGACTGGGCTTCGCGGTACCATCCGTTACACTCACCCCCCCCTAAACTCACACCACTCAGGCATCCGGGTCACGGCACCACTGTAACCGGTTCCTATCTGAACATGCCATGAGTGGGAGTCGAACCCCGGTCTCCCGCACCGCGGGCGACATGACAGACCTCTGTACCAAGAGGTGAATTCACTTCTAAGCGCTCAGTCTGGATGCCTCTTGGGAGTGAGTTTTATTTCCTGGTACCGCTACCGTGCCACAGTCACTTCACAACGTCCGAAGTTCTTCGTGACTGGGCTTTGCGGTCCCATCCGTTACACATACATACATACATACATACATACATACATACATACATACATACATACATACATACATACATACATACATACATACATACATACATACATACATACATACATACATACATACATACATACATACATACATACATACATACATACATACATACATACATACATACATACATACATACATACATACATACAGTACATCTTATTGTTTATATCCATACATACACACATGATATGCTAGCTATGTATTCATAAAGTATAACATTCAATAGTGTAAGTCAGATCACAATAAATATCCCCAGAAAAAAAGAACAATTAATATATGTACAAAATATACATTGAGAGGGAGAAGAAGCTTGTAGGCTGTCATCAAGTACGGTAAAACAAACTATTTGTTCTACAAGGTGCAAAACATTACAGAGACCAAGAGGAAAATAGATGACAGATGACAAGAGATACACAGAGGATATCAACTGATACACAATGGAAAGATGTACTGTAAAGATGCCAAGAACAAATGCAATGAAAATTACTGTGATGTATAGAGCAATGACTGCATGGAATTCCTTACCACCTGCATTAACTAGGGTTGAAGAAAAACAGACATTTAAAAAACACCTTAAAAATCATATAAGAAAGAATGGTACTGTCAGTTAAGTAAACATGGTGGGTGATTGAGAAGATGGGTATGTGTGATTGGTGAACGTAGATTTTTTATATATGTGTATGTTGTATTGAGATGTATTGTACTTTAAGTGAACATATATGCCTTGAAACATGATTGAGTAGATGGGTATGTGTGATTGGTGAACTTAGATATATAATTTATTATATAAATTATTTATTATATAATATTTGTATGTGTTATCGAGGTGTATTGTATTGTTTTATTGTATTGTATTGATTGTATTGTATTGATTTTATTGTATTGTATTGATTTGTGTGGACCCCAGTAATAGTAGCCTATGCCTGTGGCAATGGCTAATGGGGATCCGAATAAACTAAACTAACCTAAACACAGACGATATATTCTGATACACAGAGGATATCAACTGGGAAGTAGTGGATCAGGGGACACATATCAAACTCAACCCTAATATGCCAAATACGGGCCTGATATTGATATAAGTAAAATAACTGCACTCCTATACATGGCACCAACACCATTATCAAGTTTGCAGACGACACAAAGCTGGTGGGACTCATCGATGAGTTGGCCTATAGGGAGGAGTCCAGCACCTGGCGACGTGGTGCGCCGACAACAACCTGGCCCTAAACACCAACAAAACCAGCTTATCATGGACTTCAGAAAGACTAGACCTCAACGGGATGGAGGTTGAGCGTGTCTCCAGCTTCATATTCCTGGGAGTCCACATCTCCGAGGATCTCTCTTGGAACCTCAACACCTCATCACTGGTCAAGAAGGCTCACCAGCGCCTCTTCTTCCTGAGGAGACTGAGGAAAGTCCCCTCAGGAGATTCTGGTGAATCTTTACTGGTGCACAATATAAAGCATACTCACCAACTGCATCACAGTCTGGTACAGTAACTGCACTGCCTCTGACTGGAAAGCACTGCAGAGGGTGGTGAAAACCGCCCAACGCATCACCGATACATCACTCCCTGGGATTGAGTCTATCCATCACAAACAGTGTCTGAGTGAAGGCATGCAGCATTGTCAAGGACACCTCTCATCCCAATCATGGACTGTTTTCCCTCCTCCCCTCCTCCCCTCCGGGAGACGCTACAGGAACCTACGCTCCAAGTCAAGCAGACTCAGGAACAGCTTCTTTCCCTCAGCTGTCATCTCCCTGAACTCTGTGCCACGTTGACAGCCATACCATAAACTCTGAACTCTGACTCCATTGCCTATATGCTCTGTTACCCATACTGTACAACTCTGAACTCTGTTGCCTAACCTTACTAAATGTATACCTACCTACTGCTTTCACTGTCTACAACTGTCCTACACTGTACACTGTATTCATAGTAATCATAATTATCTTAACAACCCACCCCATACTATAGTCTACCCATATACACGGTATGATAGCATGTACAACAGTGCTGTATATACCGCATGTTATGCAGTTATATGCAGACCTGTGTATAATTAAGCATTAGATCACGTGCAGGAGTGTGTTATAAGAATTAGAGCATGCCTAAGGGTGGTTGTTAGGCCCGATGCGCAGCCAAGGGTTGTTAGACCCCCCTAGGCATGCTCTAATTCTTATAACACACGACTACAAGTGGTGTAATGACTTTTATACAATTGCCGAATTCATCCAACTTTATTGCTATACAATAAACACACATTAATTGAAAGATAATGGAGATTTATTCACAAAACCATCTGCAGAAAAAGTAGGTCCAATTTTTTTTAAATAAGTTGCCTCCGTGTCTAGAAGCAGCTGGGAGGTGCAGTTTCAAAGCATGCCATCTAACAGTGAAGTTAGCGGTTGTTATTGGATTGATTGATTGATTGATTGATTGAAAATGTTATTACAGATAGACAGTGCTACATCTATACATAGGTTGCTTCAAAGCATGCCATCTAACAGTGAAGTTAGCGGTTGTGATTGGAATGATTGATTGATTGAACATTTTATTACAGATAGACAGTGCTACATCTATTATAGGTTGCTTCAAAGCATGCCATCTAACAGTGAAGTTAGCGGTTGTTATTGGAATGATTGATTGATTGATTGATTGATTGATTGATTGATTGATTGATTGAAAATGTTATTACCAGATTGCAGAATGGGTACAATACAGTACAGCTCAATACACACAATTGTTAACACTATGGTCGCCAAAACCGCCGTACCACGTCTTTCCTCGCCATGCTCATTCTGCCAAAGACGCCGTACCGCGTCTTTGATATCAATATTTCAAAAATCTGTGATCGAAATCATATTTCTCCCCCGGACACTTGAGATCTACTGTTGATCCCCTCTCAACTCTCCAACGGTTCAAGAGCGCCATCTGGTGGCCGATCGGCGGATCGCCCAGAGCGGAAACAGGAAATGGAAGCTGGTGCTCATTTCAATTCGGTCCGATCACTCGGTAATAGTACCAGGACTCGAGCTAGACACAACGGATAGCAATCCGTTACCAATAACTCGATAAACAACATGATTTGGACGTATATACTATTATACAACCTGGAAATGGATCGCATATTTCTACATCCTATAATAGGAATATCTCTGCTCCACGCTCATCGCCCAACGCTATGAGGAAGCTACGGTAAGATTCAGCATTTTTTTTTAAACGTGTTCCATATAAACTGCTCTGATGATCATATCACCCACACTAGATGAATCATCTAACGTTGTCCACGGAATTATAAACGACCCCCCCCCCCCCATCCGGTCAACATCAGATGATCAGTAGTAACTTCTAGAAGCACGTCCATTTGAATTTTTTTATCTCGCGCAGATTCCTATCAAACTGTATTTCATCATCAATATAATGCATTTGGGGCTATAAATCACGTTCTGGAGAAAGGTGCAGAAAACGATAAAAACATACTTATACTTTAGACCGTATTTTAGTATGAATATGTGAATGAAAAAGTATAACGTTGCTACACCCTGAACAATAGATATAGGACGTTGAATGGGCCATAGTAATGTCAATTTAGCAATACAATTTAAAAAGTTATAGCCCTGCAAAGAAGGGGAACTTCTCCATATTAAATAGGGCTGGCGGAGGATGGTAAATTAAGCCTGGCGATCAATTAAGGGGATGCAGACCAGAGAAAGACTTTCGTCTTGTTTACATCATGGTCCCCCATTTTAAATACATGACATACAGATAGACAGTACTGCTACATCTATACATTTATGACATACCAGATTTACAAATACAGTACTGTTTTAGTAGGGTGATTATGGTTTATTTACATTGAGGTTCTGGGGTCACGTGGAGTGTATTATATACGAAATAACAACCTTCGGCTTTCCTTTTCTAAGCATTTTCGGTGATAGAAGTGATTGGGGAATAGTTGCGGGACGCCAAGATGTACCCACCGTAGAAAGCTCGCGTGGATCCTAATATTGGTTCTTTTAATACAGCGTTCTTTAAATCACGCAAAACAAATAACCTCTGTTCTCCTTGCAATGCGTTTTTAATTCTTTCTTATACAGTAGGAAGGGGGAAGAACACTATATCGTGGGTGTTCCTATGACTTGTATTCTGCTTACAGTTTCGAAACTCCACTTATTTTGTTTTACAATGTCAAAGCCTTTTAAATATAATCAAAACTATTTCTGCAATCTATGCACCAATAATAACGAGTTGAGTTCTATTACATGCTGAGTAGGCTGATAGAGTGTCTGCGCATTCAACCGAGAGGAGTCGGATTCTGCAACTGCCAGTGGCCACTCCCCCCCCCCCCGCGATTTATATTTTGTTTTACAATGAGTCATGACAAACCAATTACATAATCCAACATTGTGTAAACAACGTTAGGTTATGGCTATAACCAAGTTCTGTTAGTTAGGGGTGACGCTTGGCATCACACTGCACTCCCTCGCGTACGTGCACGCGCACTGAATAAAATTCCACAAGATATACCTTTAATACCAGTATTAGTCTGACCACACCCCTCATCAGCTTACCTTCATAAGCAGGTGTGTGGTCACCTGCTCTCCTCCTACCCAAGCTTTCACAACAAGGTGAGGTCAAGGGCTGCAGCGGCCGTCTGATGCCAAGCGTCACCCCTAACTAACAGAACTTGGTTATAGCCATAACCTAACGTTCTGTTCCGTTAGGGGCTCTGCTTGGCATCACACTGCACAATGGGAGGCCAAGCGGAGCCGCTGGCTGACAAATACACCCCGCTGACAGCCCCCCACAACCATCAGAACAGGGAGGGACGAGCCCCCCCGACCCCCCCTAATGGAGGGCATCCCCCCTATTAGGGGCTTCACGGGAGGGCGACGGACCCGACCGTGCGAAGAGGCACTCAAGCAACTCAACGCACAGGGTGAGCAGACCGTGGCTTGACCCCACGACTACACCCACGCACAACCCGCATGCCACCCGGGAACGAACGGAGGAACAACCTCGTTACTGCCCCCAGAATCACGGGGTCAAGGGCAAACCCAACCCCGTGGCAAGGCCGTAGCAGCGGAGCGCGAAGGAAGACCCAGACCCACCAAAAGGACTGGACTCCCTGGAATGGGGGCCCGGAGAAGTCCATGATGCCAGCATCAAGACCCCACCAGGTGGGCACGTAGTGCCCCGCCCCCCACATCGCCAGCGTATTCGGACAAAGGCCCCTCAGTTACTGCACCTGGTATTCCCAGGCGGTATCCCATCTAAGTACTAACCAGGCCAGAACCTGCTTAGCTTCCGAGATCGGACGAGATCGGGCGTGTTCAGGTTGGTATGGCCGTAAGCCGAGCGGGCCCTGTCCCCCCAATAGTACACCGCCTGGCACACTGACCCTGCAGAACAGGCAGTCAGCATGGCCGTAAGCACACAAAAAAGGTTAACCAACGGAAGCAGGCAGCGCACCGGGGAAAAACCAGGCAACAGGCTGTTAACCCTAGCCTGGAGACTGCGGACGAGACAGGCGCCAGAGGGGACAGCTGAACACAGCCGCCCCGGCGGAAGGGGCGTATGCTGGCGTTGTTGCATGACCAAGCCTCCATTTAAAAACCCCCACCCAGAGGGGTTGAGGCAGAGAAGGCTGACACGATTGGCAGACGTCATGAACGTGCAGGGGCACCCTCAACCGGTGAACCCGAGAGTTGACACTGCTCCAACACACCAGGGAATCAACCACCTTGGCGTTACCCAATGCGGTGGTTGTTCCTATAACCCCTCAAGAAAAAACTCCAAAACACACCTGCGGGTATACACCGGCTATACCGCAGTACAAGTGTCTCAGTTTTCAAAAAAGGGTTAACCCAGGCCTACGGGTCGACGAACATTACCTCGGACCGGGCCTGGCGATACGGGAAGCACAGGATCACCAGAGGAGGTAAAAGACCACCCCAAACAGGCCCCTCTTCGCCATGCGTGAGAGAGGAGCGAAAAAGAATGGAGAACCAGCCCCTAAGCACACCGTACTTGGTATTCCCAGGCGGTCTCCCAACCAAGTACTAACCAGGACCAACCTGTGTACAGTGGTGCAGTCGTAATATGGGAACTGGTAACACGCCACGCGCGTACTTAGCGCACAACGAATGGACAGAGCGCATCATTGTGCCTGCGTACTGATCATCTAGTAACACGGCGCGTAACCGCGTGTGACCACGACTGCACCACTGCCTGTGTAGCGGCCGAGATCCGACGAGATCGAGCGTGTACAGAATGGCATGGCTGTAAGCCATTACGACAGTGCTGAGTAAAAACGTACCCAACCAGGGTCTCCATAGCGCTTAACCCTGTGACACCCGGACCGACCTGGCATTTTTCCCCCTGAAAAAAGCCCAAGTCCCTCAGGGTACCAGAACAGCAGATCTGCATCCCCGGCGGACAACGGGTTCAACTGATCCGGACCAGCGTGACCAGAACCAGTCCCGTGCCCTAACCACGCCGACATGCCTACTCCAGGAGAAGGGCAGATATGCGTGTCGATCTTAACATGAAAAGAAGGCGCCACCCAGACATTCGGGCGAACCGCGCCTGGTGGCCCACCCCAAGGGCGTGAGACCCCTCTACATATGTTCAGATCCATTCCGTCATCATCCCCCAGACATGAACGAGAATCCGTCGAAAAACCAACCCAGGTCGTGGGATTTGGTCGTCAGAAGAGGAAAAACCCCCATCTCAGTTGCTTTATAAAAACGCTGTTTCAACCACAAGCAACCAAGGCGTGTCAGTCGCCTGTTTACAGCGAGCTAGCACTATACGTGTGTCGGGTCACACCCCCATCAATGAACAGGCTATTTAGACCTGTCATTGAATCCACAAGGCGCCCAGGGGAACGACAAGAGGGGTGTGACACTTCCTAACTCCAACACTTTTTGAATAGAAAAGAAGGAAGCATCAACAGTATGTATCCCAGTCTACACAGCCAGGGGTAAAGAAATTTCACATTTTTACATCCCACCACCCTCCCAAAGGAAGGAGACAGGGATCCCCAGAGAGACTTCCCACGCGAGCTGTACAGATTGAAAAGAATATATTGCACCTTGAGCCATGTAAAAAATTGGTTTTAGGGCTCGCCGGGGAAGAGGCACTGAACCCATACACACTCAACAATCGAATTGAATCGAATACAAATACAATAGAACAGGACACCTTCTAGAGGGTCCACTCACTTTGACAATCTGAGGAGGAAGGCTCTGTACTCTGATGGAGGCTCCCTCACATGGAAGAAGGAGTCCGAACTCACAGAAGGCCCGAACAGGCGCTTGGTGAGGAGGAGCCCTGACCACCCCCCTGAAACAGATCCATCACATGGACCTGAACAGCACACGGAAGTCCTACCAACAGAGACGCGCACGGTGACGTACTCTATGGTGGGGGAATTCCTGCGGTGCACACGCCCAATATACCAGGCCGTGGGACCAGGAAACTCCCCCCCCCCCCCGTAACGTGCCGAACCGCCACGTGACGGGAACCTTGAAGGACAGGGGGTACACCTGACCGACAGAAACAAGGGGAAGAGGAAATGTTACCAGTTCACCCGTTTACGACCCCACACCCATGATACGATGTAATGACAAAAAGAGAATATGACACAGTCATAGTCAGCTCTATGAAGCGTTTGACAGCTCCACACAGCGCATGAGCTAACCTGCTATCTGATTTTTACTAAGGAAAAAACACAAAATAGAGAGGGCTCTAAGAGCCCCGGTCCAACATACACATGTGCTTCTGTGGCCAGTCCAACCCAGTTGTAGGTCACATGACACACACAACCCATCATCACCTACAAAAAATGGCAAAAACACTCAACAGAGGAACGCCGTTTTTCACAATGAGAGAATACATAATTCTCGATTAGTATCGGCCACAGGCCTTGCTAAGCACACACGACAGCGACCAAACCATCTTTTCTTTTAGGAAAATAAAGTTTCTCCAGCAGTTTCAGCACAACCTCAGCAATCAAGCTTAAGGGTTACATCGCATCCCTACCACACAAAAGACACAAATTAGTGCACAACATGTCTGATAGGAGGATGAAAAAGTCCCCAGGGAACCGGGGGGAAACACAATCCTCTTATTTTACCCTCAATACGGCCAGTTAAAACAGGAAAACCTGTTAATATGTGAACACACTGTTCATTGTCATCACAGGCTGAGAAAAGAACATTCTTTTACTCACTTGTCACCAAGCATAGCTTCATAGGTTAGTTACCTTAGTTGTGAGTACACGGTACATATAAACACCATGATGTTTCTCACACAACAACCAGATCATTACATCCCGATTTGCACGGAGAAGCTAACTGCCAGTGACAAAAACAGCTCACACATAACCCGCGTCGTATCCTAAATGCATTGCAGCAACACACGTTTTGGGAAAAACATCGTTATTCACAATACATTTAGAAAAGTAAAACCAGAAGACGTGTTATAAGGTCTGGTCAAACCTGGTCCTACCCGGAACGTAGATCAGCGAAGTGCAGTCACAGACACCGTAGGAACACAGCCGCTCCTGTGTTGTTCGAACTGGGCAGCGTTGCCGCTCCAACCCGCACTACAGTCCTCTTTGTTGACGCAACCTTGCCGTCCTGGCTCAGGGCAGGGTCGACGAAACACCCCCTGTCAAGGATGACGTCGTAGTCAAGAGTGTAAAACATGTTAAAATCAAAGCACGTTCAACAGAATAGCATCAAGCTAACGGCCGCTCCAACCGTTCGGGCGCTACTGCCCCTGCTCGCGAGACGCCGAGCTAACGGCGCACGCGACCAGAAGCGAGCTCACGGCGGCGCGCGAGAAGCTAAAGCTACCCCGCGCCAGGCCATGGCCTATAGCAGCAAGCTAACGTTACCTAGTGATCACGACATGCTAGCACCGCAGCTAACAGCTGACTGGCTAACAGTAGGCCCAACCTAAGCAGGCCATGCAGCGATCCCAGCAGGCTAACGCAGCAGCTAACAGCTGACTGGCTAACCGTAAGCTAAGCAGCTATCACCTGAACATGTATACAATGACATAACACTCACCCAGACAGACCGCCGTTCTGAACCTCTCCTCACTTTTTAAGAGAAAAGAGAAACAAGATGTCAACACTGCTTTACAACGGTGATTTTACCAACACCCGACGGAATCAGCACAATACCAAACTGGCCTGTGTAGCTGACTTGAACATGGATCTGCCGCTATCGCACATCCATGCACATATCTCCTCGTGAAGGAAGACTCTCATTTGGATATGAAAGAAGGGGCTACACGGTGACAGAGAGAATCCACTCGTCCAGAACACACAGGGATCACCAGTGTTAATGGTCGCGGCCCACTAGTTAAAACTATAATGGTCTTCAGACCAAGGCCTTCTGTCACCTAGGTGGCTGAACAAAGGACCCTAGCCTGGGGCCGGTTTCCATAAACATTGTCAAGTAGCCCCCATAGCACTAACAGACAAGTGAAGCCCGCCAGCAACAGTACTCACCCAACCTAAAAACCCACCGCTTCTCACAACAGCGGCGTGTCCGACAGTTCAGCTGTGGCCTGACAGGTTTCACCCCAACAAACACAGCAAGGAACTGCAGTTGAGAAGCATGCAGCGGCGTGCTCCCAATACGAAAACCGGTGGAGGGTTTTTAGAATGATCATCATCTTCCAGACACTCCAGTACGAAGACAATATCGCCGTATTTTCTCGAAAATAGTGAGAGAGAAAATAAAGATATGATGTCAACGTATCTCCTCCTTGTAAACAATATTTTTCTCCACGTCAACTAACAACACGTCAAGTGGGGTACTACCGAGGCACTTCCTTGTGGTGAAAGCGAGAAGGAGGAGAGCAGGTGACCACACACCTGCTTATGAAGGTAAGCTGATGAGGGGTGTGGTCAGACTAATACTGGTATTAAAGGTATATCTTGTGGAATTTTATTCAGTGCGCGTGCACGTACGCGAGGGAGTGCAGTGTGATGCCAAGCAGAGCCCCTAACGGAACAGAACTAACATATTCCAGGTAAATGTATCTATTTTGAATGAGTCGTTATGACTGAATCAATACATCCATTCATAAAGATTATTGTCCGCCATCTTGGTTTCATTCAGTAAAAGAATGACCGGCGGAGTGATTCGGAAACAAAGTCATTCGGTTGTGGGCGGGTTCTGGGATCACGTGGAGTGTGTTATGAGAAATAACAACGTCTGAAACAAGTGTTTCAGCCAATCAGAATCAAGAAATTTGCATGCCATTGTATAAGTAGGTATATAGAAGGATTATATGCAGGTATATTCAGACAGATATGGATAAATGTATATATTATACACATTATATCATTAATCATTAGACATCCCCATAGTCCAAGACTGATAGAAACTGCTTTGACATTAGTAACCACAGAGATGGAGGTAATGAGCTATGGTGTAAACCCAGATTGGTGTGGGAGTGATTTGAGAGAAAGGACTTGATTAAAGAAGTTGATTATTCACTAAAGATTCCAAGACTTTCGCTAAGCAGGGTAACTTAGAGATAGGACAGTAATTATTTAAATCATCCCTAACACCACCTTTATGCAACAGGATCACATGGACAGATTTCCAGACACTAGGAAATCTTCCTGTTGAGAGAAAAATATAAAAAATATGCGTCAATTGCTCAGTAATTAAAGGAGCAGCCAGTTTTAGAAATTATCCTCACCAGTAGAGGTCCTGGGATCTATGAATTGGAGAGAGTCTAATACTTCATCATGTGAAAATAAACAGGGTGCTATTCTATCTTTAATTCTGAGCCTCTTAACACTTTCAGCGCCATGCTTAATCCCCATCTGCGCTGCCTGTGGCCACGCTTAAGAATATGGTAATTTTCACTGTGTTTTACAATGTTTGCAGAGCTATATCTATATTCTATATTATAGCTATGGAGACAATACTATGGCTCATTTGACAGTCACTATCTCTCGTCCAACATGTAAAAAATAGTAAATTTTTTCATGTATACGTTCGCATGTTATTACGTGGTGAATATTGTATAGTTTCAGAGTGATCCAGGCTAATTCCTGGAAGCTGAGTTATGGAGCGATATGTGCATTTTGCGAAAGTCGTTCGCGTTGCTCGCCTGGACACGATACTATTTCCAAATCAAAGGTATATAATAGGTATTATCTTTCATCATGAAGGCATCAAGGGGGGGGGGTCGTTTTGTGATGCTCTGATCGTCAGCAACAGCATACATTTTGGAGTATGTGACATATGATCGTTGCGATCGATGTGAAATAATTGTAGGATCAAATTAGGATTGACGTCATATAGTCCTTACCTTTGCTAGGAGGTATTCCAAAAGGAATATTCCAATTGTCTGATCGCGATTTCCAGTATTGATGTCCATCGGGTCCCTGACATGAAATGGGACAAACTAATTTCACTTGCCCGGGTCCCATTCTCCGCCCGGACCATATAAAATGTAACACACAGTGTGAAATACGGTTTCAAAGGGTAGGCGATACTGCCACCTAGCAGGATTCGGCCGGCATTGCAATCTCGAGGTCTCAGAATTAGTCCCAATGATACACCGATGTCCGTGAGACTGTATAGAATATTAAAATCGAATAAAAGAAAAAACGATGAAAACCCGAGAAATCTCGGGTTCTGGCACTCAACCACTGGCGAGATAACCCGAGAAATGTTGGGTCTGATGCTGAAAGAGGTTGATGGAGGGTTAGGTGAGGTTGATGGAGGGTTAGGTGAGGTTGATGGAGGGTTAGGTGTGGTTAGTGGAGGGTTAGGTGTGGTTGGTGGAGGGTTAGGTGAGGTTGGTGGAGGGTTAGGTGAGGTTGATGGAGGGTTAGGTGAGGTTGATGGAGGGTTAGGTGAGGTTGATGGAGGGTTAGGTGAGGTTGGTGGAGGGTTAGGTGAGGTTGATGGAGGGTTAGGTGTGGTTGATGGAGGGTTAGGTGAGGTTGATGGAGAGTTAGGTGAGGTTGGTGGAGGGTTAGGTGAGGTTGGTGGAGGGTTAGGTGTGGTTGATGGAGGGTTAGGTGAGGTTGATGGAGGGTTAGGTGTGGTTGGTGGAGGGTTAGGTGTGGTTGATGGAGGGTTAGGTGAGGTTGATGGAGGGTTAGGTGTGGTTGGTGGAGGGTTAGGTGAGGTTGATGGAGGGTTAGGTGAGGTTGGTGGAGGGTTAGGTGAGGTTGGTGGAGGGTTAGGTGAGGTTGATGGAGGGTTAGGTGTGGTTGGTGGAGGGTTAGGTGAGGTTGATGGAGGGTTAGGTGTGGTTGGTGGAGGGTTAGGTGAGGTTGATGGAGAGTTAGGTGAGGTTGGTGGAGGGTTAGGTGAGGTTGATGGAGAGTTAGGTGAGGTTGGTGGAGGGTTAGGTGTGGTTGATGGAGAGTTAGGTGTGGTTGGGTGAGGTTGATGGAGGGTTAGGTGAGGTTGATCGAGGGTTAGGTGTGGTTGGGTGAGGTTGATGGAGGGTTAGGTGAGGTTGATGGAGGGTTAGGTAAGTTCCTGGGACAATTCTGGCATTCCTGAACGGTTTCTTATCTGGGATTTGTTCTTAGCAAAGAACAGGATTTAAGAATATGGAAAAGCAGTAGTAGACAGTCCAGATTGGTGTGCAACCGTGTTATTAAGGCCTTAATTTGTGAGAAATCATTGGTGATTGCATTCACATCAATTATACATCGATATAATCCGACATCCTCAGATTTAAATAATTATAATAATAATATTAATAATAAATATAGCCGCAAGTGGTGATCATTGGGATTCAAGCCAATATTGATCATTAGGATTGCAAAATAAGTTCACACACACAGTGTTATGAAACATGTCATGCAAGTTTTGTAATGTTTGGATAAGAAAACGTTGATAATAATCCGATTTGTGTTATTCCATGCACATTTTCTACATTTGTAGTGCCCCCAAGTGGTCGATTTGAATGGGACTCTCAGGATATGTTTTGGGTATTTATCTGGACATACCCTGCAAATGTGGTGATGATTGGCCAAACGGTTGTTGACTTGCATCTATTTATGGACTTAGCCACACCTTTTTGAAGTTAATTGGTTAATATTAGTGCTGTCGCATAACCATTTTATGCCTGATATTCTATATTCTATAATCATATTTCAAATTGCATGTGTCCGGATGGCAGAATTCAGTACTGTATCTACAAAACCTTCTGTTTAATCATCTTCCATCTATTAATTTGCTTAGATTTTTCAGGTCTGGTCAATTTGAGCATGGTGTTATTCACAGTCAAAGATAAAAAAAAATGTATTGATATTCTCATTTGGGTCATTACAATTTACTAAAAATAAAATTTTCATTCAATCAATCACCGCGCAGATTGATTGATTGAATGAAAATGTTATCAACAGATTGCAGAATGGGTACAATACAGTACGGCTCAATACACACAATTGTTAAGGGGATGCAGATCAGAGAAAGACTTTCGTCTTGTTTACATCAGGGTCCCCCATTTTCAATGCATAATGAATTGTAAGTAAGGGTGCAACTTGCACCGTGCAATCCATTCTTTGTGGATCTAGCCCACAGTATTTCTGACACTGGGAATACATTCCCTGAGATTCATAGTTGTCCCTAGAATCAGATACCAAGAACATGCAAATGGACCATATTAAGAAAAAGTCTGTAAATGTGTATTTTACATTCTTATGGAATGAATAAGATTTATTTTTTAAGTATAAAAAAAATTTAAATAATTGTAATACATTTTGAGTTAATTTTCATAACGCGATAATTTGCTGTGTAATTAATTAATCTAATTAACGTGATAAACTGACAGCCCTAGTTAATATCTTAAAAAGTAAAAGAGATATAAACAATCCTTATACTAACTTTAATAAGCTTCATCCAATAAGGATCCACAGCAAATATGGTAGTAGTAATCATATGGTTTAGGAGGAGATGTCAAATATTTGTTTTACATCAAGTCCAAGATGGCAGACAATCCAATATCGCAGACTTTATGGTTCCCTGAGGCAAATTTGTAGAGAGTTTGTAGTGTCTGTACCAAGTTTTGTGTAACTCGGATTTAGGGCGTATGAGGTCTGACCTTTCAAATTTCAAAAGCTTTAATCATGTGGATATACAGTAGCTATAGTGGAAAAGATTGGCCACATCTACAGTACATTCTGCTCTCAGCACATCCCATTCCTTTCATGTAGGCTATATATTTGCCATTTTGTATTAATAGTACATATACCGTGTTTTTCTTTATAGTTGGTTTCATTTTTTTATAATTTTTTTTATTATCTTTTCCCCCTTCTTTTCCGCTTTTCACCCCTCCCAATGTTAGTCGTTATGCCAATTCCCAATCCCCTTCCTGGTCGTTGCGCACTCTACCCCCTACCGTCTGTCCGGGAGGGGGCGGAGACTATCACATGCTTCCTCCGACACATGTGTACCCAGCCCACCACTTCTTTTCACCTGGCAGCGCGGACTCTCACTGGGGGAGTGTAACGTGTGGAAGGTCACACTACCTCCCTCCAGATCCTTCCCGTGCTGTGCAGGCGCCCCGACCGAACTGTAGGAGTCGCTGTTTACGGACCCACCCACCGGCTTCCCTCCCGCTGACTCTGCCAATCGAGCCAGTATGACGGCCGGCTAAGCCGGAGGCAACGCTGACAGCCGGATTCGATTGCAGTGTCTCTTGCGTTGGTGACAATCGCTCAGTCCGCTGCGCCACCCAGTTGGTTTCATTTATTTTTATTTTTTGCTTAGTGTGCACTAGGGCTGACCCCGATTAGTCGAATAGTTGACTAATCGATCGAAAGAAGCCATAGTCGACTGCCAACCTCTTAGTACAATGCAAAATAATTATTTTATTTTATAAAAAAAATTTAATCATTCTTTCCAAAAGCAAAGAGGCCTAGAAGCGTGGCTAACGCTAATGGCGCGCATACCAGCAAGGCTATCTGCCTAAGAAAATGGGCACAGAGGCACTGAAAGAGGATTTCACCCATCTAATGAACACACTAGACTAGACAAATATCAACATGTATCCATCAGCGGACCAATTACATGTTTTTGCAGAGGACAAGAAGCCTTCAGTCGACTCTTTCAGACATTAACCCATTTAATCCCAAATTTTTTCTTGCAATGTAAGTGCTTGCATTTTGTTGACCTCCCTAACAGATTATCTGTATTTCTTTTTTAATTTTATGATGGTTAAGTTGGTGAAAATGTTAGTTTTATGCTTGGTCACAATAGTGACCATTGGGATCTAACATAGTCAAAATTAGCAATTTTGCAGATTTTGACTATGTATTGTTATATATTTTGCGTTAGACTGGACCGATTTGCACTACACTAGGTGAAAGTGTGTACCGTGGTCCATTGACCTCCATTCACCTCCATTTATTTTTTAGAACAGCATTACACAAAAACTATTGAACACATTTTTACAAAACATGGTGGATGCATGTGGCATGGTCCAATTTATAATCCCTCATAATTAGGAGTGAATCTGACCCACAAGGCAGGTTCACACCCCGCCCGAACATTTCTGTGTGTGTGGGGGGGGGGGGGTTTAGTCCAGGTTCTGTGGTGGCAGGTAAGAGAGGGGGGGGCTGGGTCTGTGTGTCAGTGGGGGGGGGGTTAGTCCAGGTTCTGTGGAGGCAGGTAAGAGAGGGGGGGGGGGGGGGCTGGGTGTGTGTGTCAGTGGGGGGGGGGGTTAGTCCAGGTTCTGTGGAGGCAGGTAAGAGAGGGGGGGGGGGGGCTGGGTGTGTGTGTCAGTGGGGGGGGGGGTTTGTCCAGGTTCTGTGGAGGCAGGTAAGAGAGGGGGGGGGGCTGGGTGTGTGTGTGTGTGAGGGGGGGGTTTGTCTAGGTTATGTGGAGGCAGGTAAGAGAGGGGGGGGGGCTGGGTGTGTGTGTGTGTGGGGGGGGGGGGTTTGTCCAGGTTCTGTGGAGGCAGGAGAGAGTTCAGCTTCCTGACAGCCTGGTGTATGAAGCTGTCTCTTAGTCTGCTGGTCCTGCAGCTCGGTGGCTCCTCATTCTCCTCCCGGAGGGCAGCAGAGTGAAGAAGCGTTGTGAAGGTGGTCATTATGTAGTCTGGGTGGTCATTATGTAGTCTGGGTGGTCATTATGTGGTCTGGGTGGTCATTATGTGGTCTGGGTGGTCATTATGTGGTCTGGGTGGTCATTATGTGTAGTCTGGGTGGTCATCATGTAGTCTGGGTGGTCATTATGTAGTCTGGGTGGTCATTATGTGGTCTGGGTGGTCATTATGTGTAGTCTGGGTGGTCATTATGTAGTCTGGGTGGTCATTATGTGTAGTCTGAGTGGTCATTATGTAGTCTGGGTGGTCATCATGTGTAGTCTGGGTGGTCATTATGTAGTCTGGGTGGTCATTATGTGTAGTCTGGGTGGTCATTATGTAGTATGGGTGGTCATTATGTGTAGTCTGGGTGGTCATTATGTGTAGTCTGGGTGGTCATTATGTAGTATGGGTGGTCATTATGTGTAGTCTGGGTGGTCATTATGTGTAGTCTGGGTGGTCATTATGTGTAGTCTGGGTGGTCATTATATGTAGTCTGGGTGGTCATTATGTGTAGTCTGGGTGGTCATTATGTATAGTCTGGGTGGTCATCATGTGTAGTCTGGGTGGTCATCATGTGTAGTCTGGGTGGTCATCAAAAAACGTTGATGAATAAGAGAAATCGTCAAAATCGCCCATTTCTGACTATGTTTTATCCCAATGGTCACTTTTGTGACCATGGTTACATTTCCACCTCTTGAGGTTAAAATATGCATGCAAGCATATCATTGTCATTACATATCAGTAGAAGACCCTTTAATTAGTATTATACACAACATACTATAGTTTAATCTGTAAAGTAAGATGTTGTACTTACTTCTTTTTGTGGGGTGTTCTGGCAGCCTTTTTGTGCTGCATGGACAAACAGGAAGTAGACTGGCCTGGTCATGTGATGCATAGATATCTATGATGTGATGATTCAAGCTAGTCACATGACCTTTATACAATTTGAAAGTAGACAACATGTTGTTTCTTGTGAAAGTAAATTTTTTTATCCAGAGCAAACTACCATGCTTCTAGAGCTTCTAGAAGTAAAAAAAAAAAAAAAAAAAGTATCACATATGTGACCATTAGGATTAAATAGGTTACCCCCCACAGCCCAAATGGAATGATACATTTAAAAAAATAATTTAAGTATAATCTATTTTTTTTGCATTCACCAGCCGACACCAGTCGACTATCGGCAAATGTCAGCCAATCAAAGTCGACTATCCAAAACTTTAGTCGGGGACAGCCCTAGTGTGCACAGTGTAAGAGCATAGTAGCATAGTACATAGTATACTGCATATAGTAGATAGTAGTATGGACATAGTAGATACATATTAGCAAAGTACATAATAGTAAAAGACAGTACGGTTATTTTATGTATTATTATTATTATTATAAATTTTCTTTATTTCAAATATTGACTTTGGAGAAGACGTTAAGTGCATCTATCTATCTATCTATCTATCTATCTATCTATCTATCTATCTATCTATCTATCTATCTATCTATCTATCTATCTATCTATCTATCTATCTATCTATCTATCTATCTATCTATCTATCTATCTATCTATCTATCTATCTATCTATCTATCTATCTATCTATCTATCTATCTATCTATCTATCTATCTATCTATCTATCTATCTATCTATCTATCTATCTATCTATCTATCTATCTATCTATCTATCTATCTATCTATCTATCTATCTATCTATCCCTCAAACTGAACAGTGACATCTCCTTAGCAAATGACCTCAATACCTTCTATGCGAGGTTTGATGCTGGTAATAACAACACCAGCTCACAAGCCACGGCAATGGGGGGGGGGGGGTCGGCTGCTGATGGAGGCGCAGTGTTCAGGGTAACAGAGCATGAGGTGAGGCGGACCTTTAAAAAAGTGAATATCAGGAAGGCAGCAGGTCCGGACGGCATCCCCGGCCGCGTCCTAAAAGTCTGTACCGACCAACTGGCCCCAGTATTCACTGGCATATTTAACCTGTCCTTAGAACAGGCTGTCATCCCCACCTGCCTGAAGAAGTCCACTATTATCCCTGTACCCAAAAAATCCAAGCCTGCTTGCCTCAACGACTACCGCCCTGTAGCTCTCACCTCCATAGCCATGAAGTGCTTTGAGAAGCTAGTAAAGGGCTACATCTGCTCCTCCCTCCCCATCAACATGGACCCCCTGCAATTTGCATACCGCCCCAACAGGTCCACGGAGGACGCCATAGCCCATGTGCTGCACACAGCAGCATCACACCTGGACAAGAGGCAGGGGAACTATGTGAGAATGCTATTCATCGACTACAGCTCGGCATTCAATACCATAGTCCCCTCCATACTCATAGCCAAGCTCAGGGACCTGGGCTTGAACTATGACCTCTGCCAGTGGGTCTTGGACTTCCTGGCTGGCAGACCCCAGGTGGTGAGAGCAGGCAACTGCACCTCCTCATCCATCACCCTCAACATAGGGGCCCCCCAGGGCTGTGTTCTGAGTCCCCTCCTCTACTCCCTGTACACACACGACTGTGTGGCTCAGCGGAGTAGCAATACAATCATCAAATTTGCTGACGACACAGTGGTGGTGGGCCTGATCTCTGCCAACGACGAGAGGGCCTACCTGGAAGAGGTCAAGGTCCTGGCGGGATGGTGCCAGGAAAACAGCCTCTCCCTGAACGTCAGCAAAACAAAGGAGATGATTGTGGACTTCAGGAGGTCGGGGGTCAAGGACTACAGCCCCCTCAGCATCGACGGGGCACCGGTTGAGAGAGTCAACAGCTTTAAGTACCTCGGAGCCTACATATCCGAGGACTTGACATGGACCACACACATTGACAGTGTTGTGAAGAAGGCACGACAACGCCTCTACTTCCTCAGGCGCCTAAGGAAGTTCCAAGTCAGTCAGAAGATCCTTAAGAACTTCTACTCATGTACAATAGAGAGCATCTTGACCGGCAACATCACCTCCTGGTTTGGGAATAGCACTGCACAAGACCGAAGCAGACTACAAAGAGTGACACGTTCAGCCGAACGCATAATTGGAGGGGGGCTCCCCACCCTCCAGAACATTTACAACAAGCGTTGCAAGGGCAAGGCTAAAAGAATCATTAAAGACTCCAGTCACCCGAACAACTGCCTCTTTGAACTGCTGCGGTCAGGCAAGCGATACCGGAGTCTCAAGGCGAGCACAGAAAGACTCAGAAGAAGCTTCTATCCCCAGGCCATCAGGCTGCTAAACGAACAATGAATGAACACTACACAACAACAACCACCAAACGCACATAGCACACACATCCACACGCACACACTCACTTAAACAAACACACTGTAGCACCCACTCCACACACTTTATAGCACACACCCACTTTAAACAAACACAATGTAGCACCCACTCCCCACACTTTATATTTATTGATGAAGGATTGCACTACAACTCGTACACCTTACTGTAAATTGTACCTAAATTGTACCTCATCCCATTTCTGCTTTGCACTAGATAGTACTGTACATTAGTACACTGCATAGTATTGTATATTATATGGTAACTCAGAACATTGTACATATGTCTATACCGAACACTGTGACCTCATTTTCTTCTTCTAAATTACATGCTATACTATGTTATTTGATACTATCTTGTCTAGCACAGTCTCTGGAGCGTAACAGTAAGAAGCATTTTGTATGAAAGTATTCTGTACTTCTGTATGACAACTATTAAAGAAACTTGAGAAACTATCTATCTATCTATCTATCTATCTATCTATCTATCTATCTATCTATCTATCTATCTATCTATCTATCTATCTATCTATCTATCTATCTATCTATCTATCTATCTATCTATCTATCTATCTATCTATCTATCTATCTATCTATCTATCTATCTATCTATCTATCTATCTGCCCGCCCGCCCGCCCGCCCGCCCGCCCGCCCGCCCGCCCGCCCGCCCGCCCGCCCGCCCGCCCGCCCGTCCGTCCGTCCGTCCGTCCGTCCGTCCGTCCGTCCGTCCGTCCGTCCGTCCGCCTGTCCGTCTGTCCGTCTGTCCGTCTGTCTGTCTGTCTGTCTGTCTGTCTGTCTGTCTGTCTGTCTGTCTGTCTGTCTGTCTGTCTGTCTGTCTGTCTGTCTGTGTGTCTGTGTGTCTGTCTGTCTGTCTGTCTGTCTGTCTGTATATATGGGGATATAACTATAATTATGAAAGCATATATATAATAATATATTGTTGGGCAAGTTACTTTAAAAAAGTAACTAGTTACAGTTACTAGTTACTTCTTCCAAAAAGTAACTAAATTACTTACTCAGTTACAAATTATAAAAGTAACTAGTTACTTCAGAAAGTAACTATTGCGTTACTTTCAAGATGTTTTTTTACATAAACAACATACACAAATCTAAATTATTTTAATGTTGCTGTGGGACAAAGTGAGACTAGCCTCCAATCAAATGCCATGTATGTAGATATTATAATTACTATGTTTATATAGTGGATCATACAAATACAAACACAATAGATGTTTTGGAACTTTTGATATGTATATTGCCCCTCAACGGGCCACAACTGGGCAACATTAAATTATGCTTGTTAAGCACTATACCAAAAATAAATAACAAATATATACTGATTGATTGAACATTTTAATTAACAGATTGCAGAATGGGTACAATACAGTACGGCTCAATACACACAATTGATGCAGACCAGAGAAAGAGTTTCGTCTTGTTTACATCAGGGTCCCCCATTTTCAATTCATGACATTTATGACGAAAGTCTTTCTCTGGTCTGCATCCCCTTAACAATTGTATGTATTGAGCTGTACTGTACTGTACCCATTCTGCAATCTGTTAATAAACTTTTCAATCAATCAATCAATCAATCAATGACATACACAACATACAGATATAAGAATCTAATCAAATCATCTAACTAATCTAATCATGACATTTAAGACATGCATGACATACAGAGATATATATATCTCTGAGCACCTGAAGCCTGTCCTATTAAACCAGGAAGTGCAGCACTGTTGATAAGGCTGTCAGCACTGCTGTAGAGCCACTCAGTGCCCTGCACATTGCGCTGCAAAGAGTGAACACAAAACGCTCATGGACCCGCGGTCTCATGTTGACTGAGTCGCTTGTGTTGTTCGTTGGATTCGTTTTTGGGCTCAAAACGTACACTACACGGACCGCGGTCTCATGCTGACTGATCAGTGATCGCTTGTCTTGTTGCGCTGTGTGTCAGACTCTGGATGCTTTAGACACCCGCCCACCTCCACCTCTGATTGGCTTACCATGACATTTTATTCAACCTCAGCCAATCGTCAGCATGTATGCTTGGCTCGCGCACTGCCCACTAAACAAGGAAGAACATATTGTAATGATCTGGGGTCTTGTGTGTCACTGTACCCGGGGGGTGTGTTTCCCCCCGGGAGAGATAGGAAGTGGCACCGGAAGTTACGTTGTGTTCGTGAAATAGACGTGAAGGAGGAAGCTGTGTGTGTTCCTAACGAGTGAGGTATTGACCTGTATGTTACTCATTGAAGTGGAATTAAATAACCAAAAGAAACATAAACCTCTCCTCATTCTTCCTAACAATACGGGTACGACAGAACGCTACATTTGGTGTCTGAAGTGGGATCAGTGAACTCGGATTGACGCGCACTGTGTACCCGGGGGAGCTCCGCTGTTTGGCTAGCTACGTCACGTTAGCTTAGCAATGACGGCAAAAGAAGAGCCACGCCACGAGATTAAACAGGAGAGGGAGGATGAAGGTCTGTCAAGTGGACTTCCAGACCTGGAAAGAATGCAGGTCGCTGCCGAAGTCGGGGTTGGCAATCTCGGAGGACGGGAGAGTGATGGCCACGCGACGGCGGCACCGGTACTCCACCCGGCGGCGTCAGGTAGGGATGACATGCAGAGTGTGGCACCATGTGGAGGTGCACACGGCGGATGGAGAGCAGACCAGGCGCTGAAATATTCGGGTAAAGGCAGTCTGGAGGCGTTTTTTTATGCAATTTGAGCTGGCAGCCGAACTGAATGGCTGGCCGATGGACAATAAAAAAAAGGCTGCCCGTCTCGTTTTGTCCCTCACGGATGATGCCCTGGCATGTTTGAGTGCACTGGGACCGGAAGAGCTGAGAGACTATGGAGCTGTGGTGGGGGCGCTGCAGAGGCGTTTCGGTCGAAGTGACAATAAAAGCATCGTGGTCACAGAGCTATGTAACCGGCACAGACGGCCCGGTGAGTCCCTTCGTGCACTGGCAACTGACATTGAGACACTCACGAGATGGGCATACGGCCACATGCCCCCCGCGGTGTTGAGTGAGTACGCCAGAGATCAGTTTGTCCGCGCCATCGAGCCGCGAGACCTGCGTGAGCGGGTTCAGCTGCGGCACCCGAGCACGCTGCAGGGGGCCTTAGAGCTGGCGCTGGAGAGAGAAGACCTGCGGGGCGAGACCACACAGGAGGGCGCGAGGGAGGCCCCTCCCACGGTGAGGGTTGCGAGGCAATGATGGAGCGGATGACAGAGCTGGTGTGTGCCTTAACATTGCAACCACAAGGAGGTGCGGCTCATTCACCGGGGCCCATGCGCTGCTGGGGGTGTGGCCAACCCGGGCATCTCCGCAGGGACTGCCGCAATCGCCAGGAGAGGCAGGGAAACGGCAGGGGGTCCGTGTAGATGGGGCGGAGCGGATCCCTGGCGCCATGTCCCATGCTGCTCTGCCTCCAGCGGAGGGAGCCAATCAGCACAGCCGGGGGGGTGGGGCTCTACTCCCCCCAGAAGCAGACGTTGACACTGAGTCAGTCATGGTAGTGGGCTGGACGCATGCAGGCAATTTTTGCTATGTTCCCGTCACCCTGGCTGGGGCGCCGTGTTCGGCCCTGGTGGACACGGGTTCGACTGATGAGGCCCGACGTGGTCCCGGTGGGGACACAGCTGGAGCAGACGTCGGTGCAGCTGAGGACAGTGACTGGTGAGCTAGCCCCCATGTTGGGGAAGGGAAAGGTGGTCATAACAGTGGGGGGCCTGTCGGTGGAGTTCCGGGTGTGGGTGGCAGAGGTGCAGGACCCCTGCATATTGGGGCTAGACTTTTTGAAGTTTGCCCGATGCCTGCTGGACCTGGGGGAGAACACATTGAGTTTCCCTGGGGGCCCCACTGTTGAGATGATATCCCCCCCACTTCCTCCGAGGTCAGCGCCACTGGCAGCGAGGGCAGCAGAGACACAGTTTCATTCTGCAAGCCCCCTGGACAGTCACGGTAGCTCCCGCTCCCGGAATACCCGCCTGAGATATTCCCCTGCCCACTCGATGGCTGAACGCTCACCCCCCATGCCCATTGCCCCTGACAGGCAGCTCCCTTCACCTGCTGCAGCCCCATTTACACCCGGGGGCGCAGCCTAACATGGAGGAAGAGGCTGACAGGCTCAGTTGTGAGGGGCATATTGGAACGCAACGGTGGCCACTTGGAGTCGGAACAGTGAGAGGAGCTGTGGCAGTTGCTAAATGAGTTCAAGGACATTTTTGCACTGACAGATGCTGAAATTGGCTGCACTCACTTGGTGCATCACCAAATAGACACAGGGGACGCCCGGCCTATCAGATCACCAGCCCGCTGCCTTCCCATGGCGTACAGAGAAGCTGCAGAGTGCGCCATTGATGAGATGCAGCGGGTGGGCATCATAGAGCCCTCTGCCAGTCCCTGGGCTTCGGGAGTGGTGATGGTAAAGAAGAAGAACACTTCCAAAATGAGATTCTGCGTCGACTACAGACCACTGAACAAGGTGACAAAGAAAGACTCTTACCCGATGCCCCATGTTGATGAGGCGCTGGACACAGTGGCTGGGTCATCCTGGTTCTCCTCACTAGACTTACGGGCTGGCTACTGGCAGGTGCCCCTCGACCCAGAGTCTAAACCTAAGACAGCCTTCTGCACACCGAGGGGGCTGTGGCAATTCCGTGTCCTCAGCTTCGGGCTGTGTAACGCCCCAGCCACGTTTGAAAGGCTAATGGAGAGCGTGTTGGCTGGCATTTCTCCAGAGGAGTGCGTGGTGTACCTGGACGACATACTGGCCCACGGCAGCACCTTCCAGGCGGCCCTCCAGACGCTGAGACGGGTCCTGGTCAGGATAGCTGAGGCAGGACTGAAACTTCACCCTGACAAGTGCCACTTCATGAGGAGAGAAGTGGAGTTCTTGGGACACAAACTGACGGGAGAGGGCATCAGCACGCAGGAGGGGAAGATAAAGGCGGTCAAAGAGTGGCCCACCCCCGCAGACAAAGAGCAGCTCGAGAGCTTTGTGGGGCTCGCCTCATACTACAGGAGGTTTGTGAGGGGGTTCTCCTGCATCGCTGAGCCCCTATTTCGACTGAAGGAGAAAGGCGCTGACTTCACCTGGACGCCTGAGTGTCAGCAGGCGTTTGACCTCCTAAAAAAAGGACTAACAGAAGCACCTGTGCTTCGACCCCCAGACCCCTCCCTGCCGTTTGTCCTGGACACGGATGCCAGCAACGTGGGTATGGGGGCCGTGCTGTCTCAGGTGGGGCCGGACGGAGAAAGAACGTGGCTTACTTCAGCCACACATTCAACAAAGTGGAGCAGAATTACTGCGTCACCCGCCGGGAGCTTCTGGCTGTCGTTGAGGCAGTTAAACACTTCAGGTACTACCTCTGTGGGCCGCCGTTTACAATCAGAACTGACCACTCCGCTCTCCAGTGGCTGACGTCCTTTCGAGAGCCGGAGGGGCAAGTGTGCCGCTGGCTGGAGAGGCTGGCAGACTTCAACTTCACCGTTGAGCACAGGGCCGGCGTCCGCCACACCAACGCTGACGCCCTGTCCCGACGGCCCTGTGCTCCGGAGGGGTGTCGATACTGTGAGAAGAGGGAGGCAAGAGAGAGAGAGCTCCGGGAGGAGGTAACAATATGCCCCGAGCATGAGGGCGACGGGCCGGTCTGCAGGGAGCTGCAGGTGATCGGAGAAGCGGAGTGGCGAACGCAGCAAGAGCAGGACCCTGAGTTAAAACCTGTTTTGCAATGGGTAGAGTCAGGTCAGAAGCCACCCTGGGGGGAGGTGGCAGGGGGCACCACTGCTACAAAGGGACTGTGGGCAGACTTTTTGCGGCTCTGCGGGTGTGGGACGGGGTTCTACAGAGAGCGTGGAGGGAGCCGGCTACGGGAGAGAACAGGTGGCGGGTGGTGGTCCCCAAAGCAATGAGAGAGACTGTGTTAAAAAGTTCCCATGGCACCGTGGGGGCTGGGCACTTTGGCATCACAAAGACTCTCCGCCGCCTCCGTCAGGGGTTCTACTGGGGACGGATAAAAAGGGACGTAGAGGATTTCTGTCGCCGCTGCGACCTCTGCGCAGCATACAAGGGCCCACCTGATCAGTCCCACGCACTACTCCAACAGCTGGGGGTGGGAGCCCCCATGGAGAGAGTGGCGGTGGATGTTATGGGGCCGTTTCCATGCACGGACAATGGCAATCGCTACGTGCTGGTCGCCATGGACTATTTCACCAAATGGCCGGAGGCATATGCGTTGCCGGATCAGGAGGCCAAGACTGTGGTTGACGCGCTGGTGGAGGGCATATTCAGTCGGTTCGGCGCAGCGGAAACCCTCCACAGCGATCAAGGGAGACATTTTTAGTCACATGTTTTTGCCACCATGTGCGAGCAGCTAGGCACCAAGAAGACCCGAACCACTGCTCTGCACCCACAAAGTGACGGGTTAGTGGAAAGGTTCAATAGGACTCTGGGCAAGCAGCTAG